>NC_134363.1:49759360-50031860 GCF_048569485.1 Anomaloglossus baeobatrachus | reverse complement strand
AATGGCAGGTGTTTTCAGAATGTTCCTTATCAGCAGAGGCATGATTACAGTGACAGGTGTTTTCCTCATGTTCATTATCAGCAGAGGCAGGATTACAATGAAAGGTGTTTTCAGCATGTTGCTTATCAGCAGAGGCAGGATTACAATGAAAGGTGTTTTTCAGCATGTTCCTTATCAGCAGAGGCAGGATTACAATGACAAGTGTTTTCAGCATGTTGCTTATCAGCAGATACAAAATTACAATGACAGGTGTTTTCAGCATGTTCATTATCAGCAGAGACAGGATTACAATGACAGGTGTTTTCAGCATGTTGCTTATCAGCAAAGGCAGGATTACAATGAAAGGTGTTTTTCAGCATGTTCCTTATCAACAGAGGCAGGATTACAATGACAAGTGTTTTCAGCATGTTGCTTATCAGCAGATACAAAATTACAATGACAGGTGTTTTCAGCATGTTCATTATTAGCAGAGACAGGATTACAATGACAGGTGTTTTCAGCATGTTGCTTATCAGCAAAGGCAGGATTACAATGAAAGGTGTTTTTCAGCATGTTCCTTATCAGCAGAGGCAGGATTACAATGACAGGTGTTTTCCACATGTTCTTTATCAGCAGAGGCAGGATTACAATGACAGGTGTTTTCAGCATGTTTCTTATCAGCAGAGGTAAGATTACAATGAAAGGTGTTATCAGCATGTTCATTATCAGCAGAGAGAGGATTACAATGATGGGTGTTTTCAGCATGTTCCTTATCAGCAGAGGCAGGATTACAATGACAAGTGTTTTCAGCATGTTCCTTATCAGCAGAGGCAGGATTACAATGACAGGTGTTTTCAACATGTTCATTATCAGCAGAGACAGGATTACAATGACAGGTGTTTTCAGCATGTTCCTTATCAGCAGAGGCAGGATTACAATGACAAGTGTTTTCAACATGTTCATTATCAGCAGAGACAGGATTACAATGATGGGTGTTTTCAGCATGTTCCTTATCAGCAGAGACAGGATTCCAATGACAGGTGTTTTCAGCATATTCCTTATCAGCAAAGACAGCATTACAAAGAAAGGTGTTTGCAACATGTTTCTTACCAGCAGAGACAGAATTACATTGGCAGGTAACACCTCTGTACTCCTCTGATAACAAAGGATCCACCAATAACAGCATGTAATGTCACAGCTCTACTTCACAATGACACATACACACTTGTCATTAGATGCTTCAATATAAAAGATAGGGTCAGGGTCTTTCTGACCATGGTGGCTAATATACAAGTCTTGTTTCCTGAAACAGCAAAACGTTAGTGTAAAATTGCCCCAATTGTCAGTGTGAAAATTATATAGGCTGAGAACCTGATTCCATGGATTGGTCACTTGCTCAGCCACTTACTGTAATTTCGATAAGAATCAGTGTTTTATCAGAAGGAGATTATCACTGCAGGACTTGGTGTCCCATGCCTCCTAGTCCAGCTAATCTAGGTATCTCCACCCCATCACTGATTGGCAGCTTCCTCACAGAGCTGCCAATCTGTGGTGCGAGGCGGGTTATATACAGCTCAGTATTCTGACCACTGCTATATCTACGGCAGAGAAAACAGGGATTCTATCAAAACTGCATCAAGCAGTCAGTAAGTGATACATCACTGGAATCAGGGTTTCAGACCCTACATCATGCTGCTTTCAGATTACATAGCAAAAACCTGCTGACAGATTATGTTTAAGAGCCCAAACACATTAGATAAAAGTGGAATTGGCAGACAATATAATTTGTATGGACACCTCCCAACTCCCCCTACAGATAAGATCGGTGGAGAGGTATTGGGATTTTAGCAGCCAATACTCTTATTTTCTGATAGATAAGCTCCTACCCGATTATTTGCTTCTCTCAAGGGGAACACACAGATATTATCAATACCATGGATGGCGAGAAGAACAAACAAATCAATTCTGAAACAAATCGAGCCAGGCATGTCCCTCACAGCAGGGTTCTCCAAGCTACGACTTGCCTACTTTGGACACATCATACGAAGAGCACAATCACTGGAGAAGGACATCATGGTTGGAAGAATAAAAAGAACAAGAGAAAGAGAGAAAGACCAGCAACCTGATGGATTCACTTATCTAGGTGGAGAAGACCCTGGTGGACCTATGTAGGAGGAGAGGACCCTGGTGGACCTATGTAGGAGGAGAGGACCCTGGTGGACCTATGTAGGAGGAGAGGACCCTGGTGGACCTATCTAGGCGGAGAAGACCCTGGTGGACCTATGTAAGTGGAGAAGACCCTGGTGGACCTATCTAGGTGGAGAAGACACTGGTGGACCTATCTAGGCGGAGAAGACCCTGGTGGACCTTTCTAGGTGGAGAAGACACTGGAGGACCTATCTAGGTGGAGAAGACCCTGGTGGACATATGTAAGTGGAAAAGACCCTTGTGTTCCTATCTTCCTGGAGAAGACCCTGGAGGACCAATCTAGGTGGAGAAGACCCTGGTTGACCTATCTCGGCAGAGAAGAGCTTGGTGGACCAATCTACATGGAGAAGACACTGGCGGACCAATCTAGGTGGAGAAGACCCTGGCGAACCATTTTAGGTGGAGAAGACCCTGGCGGACCAATCTATGTGGAGAAGACTCTGGTGGACCAATCTAGGTGGAGAAGACCATGGCAGACCAATCTAGATGGAGAAGACCCTCGCACACCAATCTAGGTGGAGAAGACCCTGGCGGACCAATCTAGGTGGAGAAGACCCTGGCAGACCAATCTAGATGGAGAAGACCCTGGCGGACCAATCTAGGTGGAGAAGTCCCTGGTGGACCTATGTAGGTGGAGAAGGCCCTGGCGGACCTATGTAGATGGAAAAGGCCCTGGCAGACCTATGTAGGTGGAGAAAACCCTTGCAGACCTATCTAGGTGGAGAAGACCCTGGTGTGCCTATCTAAGTGGAGAGGACCCTGGTGGACACATCAAGGCTGCAGAAGACCCTGGTGGACCTATCTAGGTGGAGAAGACCCTAGAGGACATATCTAGGTGGAACAGACCCTGGTGCACCTATCTAGGCTGAACAAGATTGATCTTCCTACAGAGTGTTCATCTATCAAATCGCCATGGCTCGAGATTGAGCTGAAGGCCGTTAAATAATAGTGGTTCCTATATTAATGACAACCATAATCCCACTGTGACAATGAACCAGTATAAATAGCACCACCGATCCCACAGCAGTGCTCCTGAAGCAATGACCGCCCATGTTTTACATGACAATGACAACCAAAAGGGATGTATGTAATCATATGATCTCCGGTGTCGTAAAGTCATACAATAATGCAGTGTTTTTGCTTTAGGACATTTTATCTTTTACTTTCCAGAATTACATAAAGTCACATTTTTTGTATTGTCCCATGACAAAAACAAAGCACATGATAAATGAGATTGTCTCACATTACAATCAACTGTAACTACATGAGCAATAGTATACGCATACATACCATAAAAGAAGACGGTTAGTATGGGGCACCTGGTGAAAAGGAGGCTTTGGTCTACCCTATGAGGTTGATCTGCAAGGTTATTTATGGCATAGCTCCTAACAATACCGTATTCAATTGGATGATCCCGAATTTTCGGAGCTGTCCCGCTGTCCAGGGTGGTCAGGGTTATGTCCCGACTTCAACTGTACCTGGGTTCTCAGGACACAGATACAGTTTAATACATTGGTGGAGCAGTGAGCCATCAGATCTCTGTTCCACAGTTCTGTAGATGGACCAGCAAGAACCTTTACGGCATGTGACTGGGCAACAGACTAGCATGGGTGTGAATGATGTCACAATCAAGTGGGGTGGTGTGTAATTGGGGGCAACATAGTGTGTAATGGTGAATGTGAGGGCATTATTCTAGGTGTAGTGCATCTATTGGGGGCATAATATGACGTGAGGGGACATAAGGCCTCATATAATGTGTTTGGGAGCAATGTGTGAGGTACAGTGTGGAAGCATCATACTGTGAGTGGGGGCATCATACCTTGTTGGGTGGGGGGGGCTGTGTGGACATCATATAGTATGTGAAGTGGAATGTGCGCTGTGTGGGGGCATCATACTGTGAGTGGGGGCATCATACCTTGTTGGGGGGGGCTGTGTGGACATCATATAGTATGTGAAGTGGAATGTGCGCTGTGTGGGGGCATCATACTGTGAGTGGGGGCATCATACCTTGTTGGGGGGGGGCTGTGTGTACATCATATAGTATGTGAAGTGGAATGTGCGCTGTGTGGGGGCATCATACTGTGAGTGGGGCATCATACCTTGTTGGGGGGGGGCTGTGTGGACATCATATAGTATGTGAAGTGGAATGTGCACTGTGTGGGGGCATCATACTGTGAGTGGGGGTATCATACCTTGTTGGGGGGGGCTGTGTGGACATCATATAGTATGTGAAGTGGAATGTGCTCTGTGTGGGGGCATCATACTGTGAGTGGGGGCATCGTACCTTGTTGGGGGGGGCTGTGTGGACATCATATAGCATGTGAAGTGGAATGTGCTCTGTGTGAGGGCATCATACTGTGAGTGGGGCATCATATCTTGTTGGGGGGGGCTGTGTGGACATCATATAGTATGTGAAGTGGAATGTGCTCTGTGTGGGGGCATCATACTGTGAGTGGGGCATCATACCTTGTTGGGGGGGGGGCTGTGTGGACATCATATAGTATGTGAAGTGGAATGTGCACTGTGTGGGGGCATCATACTGTGAGTGGGGGTATCATACCTTGTTGGGGGGGGGCTGTGTGGACATCATATAGTATGTGAAGTGGAATGTGCTCTGTGTGGGGGCATCATACTGTGAGTGGGGGCATCGTACCTTGTTGGGGGGGGGCTGTGTGGACATCATATAGTATGTGAAGTGGAATGTGCTCTGTGTGGGGGCATCATACTGTGAGTGGGGCATCATACCTTGTTGGGGGGGGCTGTGTGGACATCATATAGCATGTGAAGTGGAATGTGCTCTGTGTGGGGGCATCATACTGTGAGTGGGGCATCATACCTTGTTGGGGGGGGGCTGTGTGGACATCATATAGCATGTGAAGTGGAATGTGCTCTGTGTGGGGGCATCATACTGTGAGTGGGGCATCATACCTTGTTGGGGGGGGGGCTGTGTGGACATCATATAGTATGTGAAGTGGAATGTGCTCTGTGTGCAGGCATCATACTGTGAGTGGGGGCATCATACCTTGTTGGGGGGGGGCTGTGTGGACATCATATAGCATGTGAAGTGGAATGTGCTCTGTGTGGGGGCATCATACTGTGAGTGGGGGTATCATACCTTGTTGGGGGGGGCTGTGTGGACATCATATAGTATGTGAAGTGGAATGTGCTCTGTGTGGGGGCATCATACTGTGAGTGGGGGCATCGTACCTTGTTGGGGGGGGGGGCTGTGTGGACATCATATAGTATGTGAAGTGGAATGTGCTCTGTGTGGGGGCATCATACTGTGAGTGGGGGCATCATATCTTGTTGGGGGGGGGCTGTGTGGACATCATATAGTATGTGAAGTGGAATGTGCTCTATGTGGGGGCATCATACTGTGTGGGAGGGACTCTTTGGGGGTCATGAAGGTGATATCTCACTCTGCAGAAACACTAATGGATAAAAACTGAGTAATCAGTATATGTCCCTATTTTCTGAATTTAAATTTTGGGATTTATGAATTAGGGTACACAGAGAGGAATGGGGTCTAGGACTCTAATACCAGGCCCTTCTGTCCTGGGTAGCAAAACGTGTCATCATAATGGTAATATGACGGGGTGTGATGGGATAACCAGGGACCAGGACTCCTAAACTGGCCCTCAGACTAGGGGCCCCTAACTGTCCATGAGCCCAGAGATACGTATAATGGTGATTATGTCTGGGCCGCTTTCCTTACCCTGCTCCTGTACAGCCCTGATCTAATACTCTTTCTCCCTCACCCCAGGTGAGGTCTGGGACAGAAGTTGTAGAACCCATAGATGTGGACAAACAGGGGAAACCAAAGCTCGATCACACATCTAGTACACATAGAGGTATTGGACAACCAATGATAAGGAGGAAAATAAGAGCAGGGAGGAAACGAGAGAAGTCAACAAAGCAATACAATCACCAGCAGGATTGGGATACAACAGAACACGGATCGGTGCAGCTAAAGCTATAGTTGGCATGGGAAGACAAACTCCTCCATCTTAAAAAGGCGTAGAATGTCTGTGATAGGTCTCCCACAACATGTAATTCAAGAGGTAATTAGCAGACTAGCAGAAATTAACGCCTGCAAGCCCGATCACTAATAAATACACAGCTAGTCGACGCCCGAGCCTGCCTTTAACACTCAGAAGGACCATAGGATGTATAGTGAGGAGTGTCAGACTCTGCAATGTGATCATTGTCAGACACTCGGCGAGTTTAGAGCCAAACACCATGTTTCAGGTAAGCCTATTTTGTTTTTTGCCGTTAGTCCTTCTTTCGTCTATTTACACCACTAAAGATTGCATGACTTAAAGAGGACCTGTCTGTTTCCATAAATTTTTATTACATGGAGTGAAAGCCGCTATTCTCATGAATCTGTCAATGTTCTTCTCATGTTCCTGCGCCTCTCCATTCCTGAGATATGACCCTCTCTTCCCTATATATATAAATCTACTGTTGGTTTTGCCAAGTGGGTGTGATCCACAACATTCCAATAGATGACGCCGCCCACTTGGCTAAAAAGATTAGAGTTACAGACAAGAAAGAAGGGGCTATATCTCAGGAACAGAGAGTCACAGGAACAAACGAAAAACAGTGCCGGATTCAGGAGAACTGCGGCATTCACACCAGGTAAAAATATATCATTTTTATGGGAAATTACAGTTCGTCATTCGTGCACTCAATACTTCTGAATTTGCAACCGCTGATCGGGCATTAAACATAATATTTTGGCCTGAGAAGATTGTATAAAGTTATTCCAATGATTGTGAACTTGAGTCTATTGGAAAGAATGTGATGTTCAGAAATGGAGATTTACGATACTCTGCTGAAAATGGAAGCATGGCCACCGCTCGCAGCGAACAATCAGCTTTATTTTAGGCGAGATAACATCATTTTAAGAAAGCCAGCTGTGAAATTCAATCAAATATTTGTGTTGTGGGAAGCGGCAATTACTCAGTAACCGTCTAAGTAACATAATGGGGGGGATTGTTGTATTGTTCAATGTAACTGTGCATGAAAATCCGATGAGCCGCCAACGGCAAACATCTCCGCCGACGGTTCCCGGGTCATTATAAGGGGGAAGGGATCGATTTAGGGAAGTGAAGATAAATCCACACGTCACTGCTCCGGTTTATCTACTAAATCCTCTTATTAATGGGACATTGGGCTTTTTCAGCGACGGCATTATTATAAGTAGATGATTGATCAAAGGAAACGGAACAATGAAGATCAAAGGCTCGTTCCTTTTTAGAGACATTTTGGGAACGTTTGAGAGTTTCTCATTTTATTTGCATTTTTATTGTCTCAGATCATGTATAATATATAGCTCTAGCTGTAGCACCCGGCGTTGTCCGGGATAGTAACTGTCTCTCTCCTAGTCTTTCTGTCTGTCTCTTCCCTGTCTGTCTCTATTTCTTTCCCTGTCTGTCTCTTTGTCTGTGTCTGTCTGTCTTTGTCTCTGTCTCTTTGTCTGTCTGTCTCTGCTTGTCTCTGTCTGTCTCTTGCCTCTTTCCCTGTCTGTCTCTTTCACTGTCTTTCCCTGTTTGTCTCTTTGTCTGTCTCTTTGTCTTTAAATGTGCCTGTCTGTCTCTGTCTGTCTTTGTCTGTCTCTTTCCCTGTCTGTCTGTCTCTATCCCTGGCTGTCTCTTTCCCTGTCTGTCTGTCTCATTCCCTGTCTGTCTCTTTCCCTGTCTGTCCGTCTTTTTCCCTGTCTGTCCGTCTCTTTCCCTGTCTGTCCGTCTCTTTCCCTGTCTGTCTGTCTCTTTCCCTGTCTGTCTGTGTCTTTCCCTGCCTCTCTCTGTCTGTCTCTTTCCCTGTCTGTCTCTTTCCCTGCCTCTCTCTTTCTGTCTCTTTCCCTGTCTGCCTTTTTCCCTGTCTGTCTCTATATATCTCTTTCCCTGTCTGTCTCTTTATGTCTCTTTCCTTGTCTGTGTTTGTCTGTCTCTTTCCCTTTCTGTCTTTTTCCCTTTTTGTCTTTTTTCCTTTTTATCTCTTTCCCTGTCTGTCTCTTTGTCTGTCTCTGTCTGTCTCTTTCCCTGGCAGCATTGGGTTACGCCAATATTCTTCTGAAGTTCTGGCTGCATTGTGGCTCCCAGCTCCATTTACTTTAATGGAGACAGGTTTTTGGGCGAATAACTGTAAAGCGCAGGGTTAAAATTTACCCTTAAAACATAGTCTATGATGTTCCCTGAGTCACATGAGGTATCTGTGCAAAAGTTCGTGATTGTACATGCGACGCTGCGGATTCCTTTAGCGGACATACACACACACCCTCACATACATACATACATACATGCACTCAGCTTTATATAATAGATTTCTTAAATCTCAGACCTGTCAATGATATGTATTTCATTGGAGCCAATTATTTACCATTGTTCATTTTTATCTAATACATCTTACATAGGTAAAAATGAAAAAATAAAAATTTCTAAATAGACCCCATGTTGTCTGATCTGGGGGTCGTGCCTCCGCAGTCGTGCCTCCTTCCATCTGTCCTCTACTTCTTGTTAGACACTTTAAAAAAAAAATCAATTACATTTCGTGTCCAGTTAGGGTAAAGCCAAATTGTTAAGGCCGTGAGGGTTTGCAGTGGGAGCAGCTGTTCTCCCCCTTGCAAAATGAAATAACGGTTTAATGGGTAATTTGGAGACCCCAGTGGCACCTGTGCGCTGTGGTTCTCATCCATGTTGTGGACACATCATGGTCACGACATGAACACCAATTCTGGCCTTTCCCTAAGGAAGTATCCGCGATTGTCAATCAGTTTAATGTGCTGTTAACCAAAATGAAAATAACAAGAGAGGGTCAGCAAGACCCTTGTTAGATAACGAGGAATAGGGGCCTCTATGCTGTCCCTTATGCTATCCCTAACCTCAGGGATACTCCTGATGGTGGAGGAGACACCTGAGTCCCATTCTTTGCCCTGCTCCGGACCAGACCTAATCTGATTTCCGTTCCCACCTGGTAGGAGTGTGATGTTAAACACAGATGAAGACAGACAAGGGAAAACTGAAACTCTGACACACTGCACACACACAGAATAGGACAATAAGAGATTCAGGAGGAAAACAAGAGCAGGAAGGAAACTACAAAAGACAACTGGGGTAAACTCCACAACTGCACAAAACAATAAGAACTACAAGCACCAGAAAGTATGAGCCACCACACCAGACCAACTAAGACAAGCTATAGCTGGCATAGGAGGAAGGACACAGCCAGTGTATATAGGAGGGGAGCAGATGTGATAGGCTCCCTCACAACAGGTGATCACAGAGAGCAAACAAGAAGACTAGCAGAGATTAAAGGAGTTGTCCACTACTTTTACATTTATGGCCTATCCTTAGGATAGGTCATCAATGTCTGATCGTTACGACACCCCACACCCCTGCTGATCAGCTGTTCTTGCTGCTGGTTGCTTGTCTTGATTGTGGGGAAGTTGAGAATGTGGGGAAGTTGTATTACCTCCAGAAGAAAGCTCAGAGAGAGAGAGGGTACGCTTGTCTTGATCGAGAATGTGGGGAGGTTGTATTACCTCTAGAAGAAAGTTCTGAGAGAGAGAGGGTACACTTGACCTGACCAGGCTAGGTTAGTGTGTGGAGGTTGTTATGCCTCTGGAAGGAAACTCTGAAAGAGAGTGTCTACTTGTCCTGATCAAAAATGTGGGGAGGTGTAATACCTCCAGAAGAAAAGTCTGAAAGAGGGTACACTTGTCTTGATTGAGAATGTGGAGAGGTTGTGTTATCTCCAGAAGAAAGCTCTGAGAGAGGGTACGTTTGTGTTGATCGAGAATGTAGGGGGGTTGTATTATCTCCAGAAGAAAGCTCTGAGAGAGGGTACGCTTGTGTTGATCGAGAATGTAGGGGGGGTTGTATTATCTCCAGAAGAAAGCTCTGAGAGAGGGTACGCTTGTGTTGATCGAGAATGTAGGGGGGTTGTATTATCTCCAGAAGAAAGCTCTGAGAGAGAGAGGGTACGCTTGACCTGCCCAGGCTAGGTTAGTGTGTGGAGGTTGTTATGCCTCTGGAAGGAAACTCTGAGAGAGGGGATTTGCTTGTCCTGATCAGGGTCAGTGTGTGGAATCTGCTGAGAACTGGGATACTTCTAGCGAGAAGTTGTATCCGAACCTGTGTGGGCATACCGCAAGTGAAACAGACTGTAATATTCTGTAATGTTTATGCTCCTTTAAAACTGGAAGATGGCTTATTTTATGTTTTTGGAGAGCGGTTTATGTGATGTTGAATAAACTCACTGGACTTTTAGAGGAAAGTGTTCCTGTTATTACCTTGAGTGAGTAACCCCCTATGACTATAAAGTTCCTGGTCAGTTGTTGGTGGAGGCACCAATGACATTCTCTAAGGCTATAATTGACATCATATCACTGTGTAACCTTTTCCTAATTACTATATTTCCCAATATTTCTTCGAAAAATCTAGTTGTGAACATTTGATGCACAAATTTCTTATCTCTATTTACAGACAGTGCATCTGAGGCACAAAAACTTTCCATTAAAATTTGGCCATCAAATGTATGTCACATCCATTGTTCCTGCTGTCATTCATTGGTATAGGTAGCTTTCCTGCTGGATTCATCTCTCCGCCTTTTGGACCCAACAAGAGCTCACCTTCCACTTAGCTGCTGATCATCAGCATTATCTTGGTGCTTAAATACTCACATCTTCCCTGGACTTGTGCTGGTGATATTTTTCACTTCAATTTAGCTCTGGTTGCAAGCAGGTGGCTTGTACTCCTCTGTGGTATAAAACTTTTCTGAACTTCTACCTGAGTCATCTGTAGATAAGTAGTTCATGCTGTCACAGGGTCCTTCTCCGATATCAGACAATCAGCAGAGAGATGGGTGAACAATCCAAAGAATATTTATTCCAAGCAGATCAGAAGGTCCATAAAATAATCCACCACACAGAGGGTAAATAAGTCCAGTAATGGAATAAATGTTCCAGATATCAGTCACAATCTTCCAGCAGTCCTTTTCCAGGGAAATCGAGGTTTCTCAACGGCTGTCTGGGGTGCTGCCTGTAGCCGCAGCTTCTTCCCCAGAGGATGAATCTTCCTGCTTGTCTCTTGTCCTTCTCACCCAGACTGCATAATCCCCTGGTAAGCAGAGAGATTGGATGGATCCCTCCCCCAGACCTAGGGACAAAAGCACTGCAGTGAGTGATTAACCTGCAAACAGGACAATGTACACACAAGACAACACTCCCAACATCTGAACATACACAACACCATCACACATGCATTTTCCCCTGTGTGTCCTCCTTGTGTCTTCTATAGTGTTTTTTGGGGTTGAAAAAGAGCTCATCCCATCCGTTCCCTATTTAGTGTCAAGCAGTAGGGATACCTAGGGTCAGGTATCCGGCTCGGCGCATAGGTGCAGAACCTATCTAGGGGGGTGAGGGACTCCAGGGATCAGCAGTAGGGATACCTAGGGTCAGGTATCCGGCTCGGCGCATAGGTGCAGAACCTATCTAGGGTGGTGAGGGACTCCAGGGATCAGCAGTAGGGATACCTAGGGTCAGGTATCCGGATCGGTGCATAGGTGCAGAACCTATCTAGGGTGGTGAGGGACTCCAGGGATCAGCAGTAGGGATACCTAGGGTCAGGTATCCGGCTCGGCGCATAGGTGCAGAACCTATCTAGGGTGGTGAGGGACTCCAGGGATCAGCAGTAGGGATACCTAGGGTCAGGTATCCGGATCGGCGCATAGGTGCAGAACCTATCTAGGGTGGTGAGGGACTCCAGGGACCAGCAGTAGGCTTGGTCAGGAGTCACCATCTTCCCTTTCCCTTCCCTTTCACCGTTCTCTTGGTGCTTTCCCTTAGCTAAAGTGACAATGTGATTGTAGAGACAAGGTCTGAACTTAATGGACACCAAAGCATTGGCCAGAGATGATAGATTGCAAAGCAACTAACTATCAGCTTCAATCCCCCATACACATTTGACTAGTTGTTGGCCACACTCGCCAATATTGATCGGTTTCAGAAGACACGGGGAGCACCGGCCATCTGACTGTTGGGGTAGATGTTTCCGATTTCAGACTGCTGATTGTTTTGTTCTCCCAGAGATAAGCCACCGGCAGAGATGTCTGGCAGCAGGTTTCGCATAGATTACACAGGGGCTCTCAGGAGAACAAGATGGTCAAGATGGCTTGAGTCCAACAGATCATCCAAAACATGACAGCCATCTAATGTGTATTTCAGCTTTATTGCTGCATTGCGTGTATACTGTATGCACAAAAGATAGAGACTATGACATAAAAGACCTTCCGTGTCTTTTCTAGTGGCCGTTGTGTGCACGGGGTGGATAGTAACTTGTCTCAAGAGACTCAAGATTGATAAGACATTACTTGGACAAACCCTAAACCCGTCATTGTAAGGT
The DNA here is from genome assembly GCF_048569485.1 of Anomaloglossus baeobatrachus. NCBI lineage: Eukaryota > Metazoa > Chordata > Amphibia > Anura > Aromobatidae > Anomaloglossus > Anomaloglossus baeobatrachus. The sequence continues at coordinate 50,019,270 of NC_134363.1, read as the reverse complement.
CATCCATTGTTGTTCATGCTCTCCAGCATACCAGTCAGGTTGTGTAAGTGAATGTATTGAGTAATCCTGCGCCTTTTATTGCGAGAATCTTATAAGTATGAGGAAATGAGATATTTCCGATAGTAAATAATTATTCAGTCCAAACAGTAAGAAAGGTTTTTGTAGATAATGTTGATGTCACCGGTAACGGATGGAGAATTTTCCAGACATGTTTACTTTGCTCGTGGTCACCTCACTCTCACCTGTAGGACTTCTCTCATGCCCATATATTCTGCAAAACAGTATAGCCAGGTGGAGGCTTATGTCATTGAAGAGAAGAGCGACGGAAGTCACTTTTCGCATAGTGTTCTCTTTTTGGCTATTCTAATAAGTTGCTATTGTGTAATCTGTATGTGTGATGAAGGTCTGAGGATAGAGATCGAAACATCATATGTATACTTTGGATTGCCTAATCATTAAAGAATCTTCATATGCATATATCTGGGGTGCGGAGGGTTTCTTTATTCAGGGGTATAATGATTGCAGTTGCAAAAGTCGCAACCTGGCCCGGGGGTGGAGGGGGCCTGACGAACCCAGTGCCTACTTCAGCTGGATGTGCGTCCAAGGACACACATCCTGCTGAAATGCATTGCAGCACAGAGACTCATCGGGTCCCTGCACTGCAATACATGCCACCAGCCAAACAGAGGCCAGCAGCTGACGTCAGCGTGCCTGTGACTGTGGGCACATGGCAGTGACGTCATGCATTACCATAGCAGGCACACCGAGGTCCCCTTCCAACCACTGCACCTCCTACAAAGGAGGACACTGCTCAGTGGGGGAGCGGAGGAAGGTGAGTAGATTTTTTTTTTCATTTTTTTATGCATTACAGGCAGAACAGGAACTATATATACCAGGGAGGGGCCCAGGAAAAGGACATACATACCACTATGGGTGACATATTACTACAAAGGAGACATATATACTAAGATGGGGCCTAGGATGGGGACATATTTACTATGAAGGGGTTTAGAATGTGGACATTTATACCAGGATCAGAGTCATATAGAACAGGATGAGATCTAGGATAGGAGACATATTTACTATAAAGAGTCTCAGGATGGGGGACGCTACTATATATTAAAGGGGAAGGGGGGACAACACATGTCTTTATAGGATTTAGAACACTGCCAGGGCCCAATCATCTCCGTAACATGTGTGGAAGGAGGGGGAGGGGCAGGTACACATTTTTCACTCTAGCCCACTGGACTCTAGTTACACAAATGTCTTCATTTATTGTTGTTTACAACTTTGTAAATTCATAAAGACATCTCTTTTGTTTCCAGAGAAGAGACAAATCCACCCCCAACTGCAATATATATGGGCGAATTATAACTGGGGAAGTGAGAAACTAATTAGAACTGAGGAAGAAAGAGAACTAACAATTCATCTTACTCCTGTTCAGCTAGGACCCCCTGCTGGTGTGGACAGGTATTTGCATTGGTTATCTACTGTATATCCAAGGATTGAATCGTGTCAAATGTGTCACCTACTTAAGGTCCAGTTAAGCAACTTACCAGCGATCCCAACAACGATAGGGATCGCTGGTAAGTTGCTAGGAGGTTGCTGGTGAGATGTCACACTGCAACGCTCCAGCGATCCCACCAGCAACCTGACCTGGCAGGGATCGCTGGAGCGTCGCTACACAAGTTGCTGGTGAGCTCACCAGCAACCAGTGACTAGCCCCCAGCGCCGCGTGGAAGATGCTGCGCTTGGTAACTAAGGTAAATATCGGGTAACCAACCCGATATTTACCTTGGTTACCACCGCACGGAGCTACACGTGCAGAGAGCAGGGAGCAGCACACACTGAGCGCTGGCTCCCTGCTCTCCTAGTTACAGCACACATCGGGTTAATTACCCGATGTGTGCTGCAGCTAAATGTGCACAGAGCAGGGAGCAGCGCACAATGCTTAGCGCTGGCTCCTTGCTCTCCTAGTTACAGCACACATCGGGTTAATTAACCCGATGTGTGCTGCAGCTACATGTGCACAGAGCAGGAGCCGGCACTGACAGTGAGAGCGGCGGAGGCTGGTAACAAAGGTAAATATCGGGTAACCAAGGACAGGGCTTCTTGGTTACCCGATGTTTACATTGGTTACCAGCCTCCGCAGAAGCCGGCTCCTGCTGCCTGCACATTTAGTTGTTGCTGTCTCGCTGTCACACACAGCGATCTGTGCTTCACAGCGGGACAGCAACAACTAAAAAATGGCCCAGGACATTCAGCAACAACCAACGACCTCACAGCAGGGGCCAGGTTGTTGCTGGATGTCACACACAGCAACATCGCTAGCAACGTCACAAAAGTTGTTCGTTAGCAGCGATGTTGCTAGCGATGTTGCTTAGTGTGACGGGGCCTTAAGTCAGCTCTGCTGAATTTCAAAAGATTGTGCAAGACTCTTGGTCAGTGATAAATATTGTGGTATGTATTAATCTGATTTTCATTGGAAATACATTTTCAGCTTTGCGATCCCGAGTGGAAGAACTTGCATATTTTTATATAATTGTGTGATCAACACATTAGCCACAATTTTTTATTGGGCAGATGAATAACCATATACATATCATATTTCCTATTTATAGAAAGGTAAAATCATGATAGGAAACATGATCATGATATCTTTTGCCTGGGACCTCCAGGAGTAAAGATATCCTCAAAGTTGGGAATCTTATAATTTTCTAAAGACCAGATCCACATCCCATGACCATCCCCATCTGAGGTCACCAAGGGAAAGTACAGTGACAAGTAAAAGGGTAACAATGTTTTGAACATTTGACTTTCAGGCTCCATATCTCATCATCCACTACAGCTTTGAGCATGAGATAACCTTTATTTTATAGACAATCATCTTGGCTATTTCATATATAGATTTGACTTGCAGCTATTTAGCATATGATTAGATATGTAGTTAGTATTTTGTTAATCCTCCTTTGACTTTCAGCTCTACCTGAATCCTTCTGGCTCTCGATCAGAATGAAGCATGTCTCAACCAAAATCTGACCCCAGGTCTCTTCTACATATTCTCAATGTTGGTGTATACTGGTCTGCTCACTTGGGGATGTATACAGCTTTTTCTTCCCCCACAAGTGTTGGTTTGCTTTGAGGTCTGGGGACTGTGGGGACAATCCAGCTCCTCTACTTCATTGTCATTGAACCATTTCTCCAATCTCGCCGTATGCTTCGGGTCATTGTCCTGCTGGAACACTATATCTTCATTTTCATACCCATAGTACTCAAGTGTATGAAGTTACTCGTCTTGTAGGATACTCACATATAGCTCAGCATTGAGACCACCATCGATCCTGGTCAAGTGTCCAACATCTTTGGCTGTGAAACACCCCCATATTATCAGGCTTCCTCCACCGAACTTGACAGTTCCTTCAATTTCTCAATCTGTTAGCCCTTTTTTCCCTTGTTTCTTGCAGACCCATTTGCCCCCATCAGAGCCGTCTATTGACTTTCATCTCATCGCTCCAAATCACCCGTTTCCAATCTTCTACTTTTCATACTTTTTTGTAAACTCGAGCCAAAGCTTCCTATGACGATATTGAGGTTGAGGCTTCTTCACCTGGTTTCGGGCCACCATTCCAGATTTGTGTAACGTGCGTTGCTCAGTGCTTGCATGGACATTTGTCACCTCAGACGAGCCGCCTCCACTGCCGGGTGTCACCAGAACTGATAGACCTTGTGATGAGGCGACTTGTTGACACCAATATATTGCCTGGACATCACTTCTTGGCTTTTGAATGGATGGACTTAATTTCTTATTCTCCCACCTTTCATGGCCTCACATGATGCAGGTTGGCAATTTTCTTGGCCGAGAGACCGCTAGCGATGAGCTGGATGACGCTGTTTATCTTTTCTTGGGAAATCTTCTTCATGGCTGCACCTTGATTTGAACCAGTGAACTTTTGCTTGGGAATCAACCTAATAACACAATGAGCTATTAGAGAATGTGATGGAACAGAGCTGTGTATGTGTAGGGAGCATCAGGCTATATGGAGGGAATGTACCGGGTGGGGGGCACTATGGGGACATTATACAGGATGAAGGGAATGTATTGTGGAGGCCATGTAAGGGGTACTGTGTGGTGACATTAATGGGCCTCACTAGGAGAAACCTTTTGGTGTGGGCGCATATAAGGGTTTAGGGTGTTAGGGTACTGGCTTTGCGTTGAATAAAAATTGCCGCAGTGTTTTTCCCCTCTTTTTCAAAGTTGGGAGTACAACTATAAAGTTCCACTCATAGAGGACTGAGAGGTGCAGTAATAAGGCTGTACACTAGGTGGCACTGGGGATACCTAGAGGCTGAGGGAAGTTAGGCAGGCCAGAGTCACAACAGAGAGGGCACGAAGAGACACAGGGAGCAGACAGGAGAGAGGTCGTAAGACAAGCCGGAGGTCGGGTACCAGGATAAAAAGTATATACACAAGAGTAGTCAGGGGAGAAAGCCGGGGTCAGGAGCCAGACGGGAACGGAGAAGTCAGAGAGGAGTAGACAGAGGCAAGTCAGGGGTCAGTCCAGGGTTGAGTACCAACATCAGTCACTATAACCAGGAGATAGACGCTTACCGCAACTTAGCCAGAGAATACAACTGGCGCCGCGTTGGGCATGAACCCATCAAGATAAAGGAGAGCAACCGCCCGGAAGTGGCGCATGTGACTAAGCCCCTCCCACAGATGGCAAACGGTCCGTCACAGGGCAGAGAGTAACATGTGACCACACGCAGGAGAACCTAACAGAAGGTCCCGGTGCAGGAGCCACACCACAAGTCAGGGCCGTGACAACAACACACATATTGGCTGATCTTAGGAGAAAGAAGGATCGGCACCATGTTGAATTACTATGCCGGATTCTTTTATTTTTCCTATCGGAAACATATGCATGCTTATCAAAGTGAGCGTGCACGTGGTCAATAGGAATAGCGGTCAGCCAAATGAGCATTCAAACTGACATTAAAAATATATGGACACCTTCACACATATGACATTGACTTGATCGGCGGCTGTTGAAAATCTATAATGGGGGGGAGTGTTGTGGGGCTCCCAATGTCTCATGATGGAAATGATGATTATGTATGATCGGTTTTACCAGGAGCACTTCTTTGTGAGTGGTGCAGAACACAGAAATAAATCCATTGATGTTTTAAATTTATTTTTTGCACCTACAATATATGATTTTATGCCAGAATCATATAAACATTGGATGTTTGGTTGATGGTAATGCATAACTTCGCTAGTTTAGAAATGAGGGGTTAACTCATTAGTCAGCCAAACGTGACCCGTCACAAGTTCAGAGACATGCCGGCCTCGCATGACTCCTCACATCAACATCAGCCCGGGAAAATGGCCTCACAATAAATAAACTGCGGAGAGTTGAGCGCGATTTACCTAAAATAAACAACAACCGAAAACAACAAGAAAAAAGTGTATATATATTTCATTTGTATCACACAAAAGCAACAAATAATAATATTACACCACTAGGGGGCGCTGCTTAAACTTTTATCATTTTGACATTATCCCGTTGGGTTCACGAATGAAATGCTATATCTGATCCAAGATCTGACTATATACAGAAGATAAAGATAAGAAGAAGGGGTTTTGTATTTAAGGGCGACGTGGAGAAATAATAAATTGGGTAAAATTAAAGCGAAATAAAAGCTGCAGCGCAGTTTTAAGCGTTTTTGTGGGAGAGAGAATGTTGCAAATTTTAGAGTACACTTCCACGTAGCAAAAAACAGGACTAGCATCAGAAAATGTATCGATCTGACTTTCATGTCCGCGTCGCAGTTCAAACTCCCTTATCCAAATCAAAGCAATTGTGGAAAAAAAAAACAGTACGGGGTTGCTGTGGCTCGAGGGTCTCCGGACCCGGGGGCTTGCGGCCACTCGAAAATAAAAGGGGGACTATGTACAGGGGATTAGTGTTCGTGACGCCACCCGTGGTTCGTGGTAAGGGGAGTACCGCCGATGCCGATGGGAGTACCCAGGAGAGATAGAGTGGGGCCGCCAGATGGCGTTCCCTCCACGGGCAGGGGAGGCCTCGGGACTCTGGATGGTGGAGGTGTAGGGGCAGCGGCGGACTGGAGTACCTGGGGCCCACCAGGAAAAATCAATCTTGGGGCCCACCAGCACCATGCAGTTACCGTACTATATATAGCAGGGGTGGGATTCAAATTTTTAACAGGTTATCTGTAAACCCCGCCCATTTGAAAACCACACCCATTCTGTAACCACACCCATTCTGTTAGCCACACCCATTTTCACGCAATTTCCTCCACCAAAAAATACAAGTAATTTAAAGTAAAATCTCCTTCCCCTTCCTCTCCTGTCCAGCATCAGTTGTTCCAGTCACTGTCAGTCTTATTGTATTAAATGATTTTTCTACAGTTTTTAAAAATTATTACTAAAGGAGCCCTGCTAAAATTGGAATGGACGACCTTCCCCATATAGATCCCATCCCATCATGGCCTCTTTCCCCTGCAGATCCCAGATCCCTGCAGATCCCATCCCATTATGGCCTCTTTCCCCCTACAGATCCCATCCCATTATGGCCTCTTTTCCCCTGCAGATCTCATCCCATTATGACCTCTTTTCCCCTACAGATCTCATCCCATTATGGCCTCTTTCCCCTGCAGATCCCATCCCATTATGGCCTCTTTCCCCCTGCAGATCTCATCCCATTATGGCCTCTTTCCCTTGCATATCCCTTCCCATTATGGCCTCTTTACCCTGCAGATCCCATCCCATTATGGCCTCTTTAACCTGCAGATTCCATCCCATTATGGCCTCTTTCCCCAGCAGGTAAATCATAGAAGCGCCATCTTCTGGCGCTGTATCCAACTCTTCCAGCTGCCCTGATGTCGGGTGGCTCGCTGGGTAATAATGGGGTTAGAGCTAGCTGTATATTATCAGCTGGCCCTAAGCCCGAAATTCATGGTGTCACGCCAATATTAGACATGGCCACCATGAATTTCTAGTAAAGATAAAAAAAAAACACAACACACAGAAAAATATTTTTATTAGAAATAAAACACAACACAATTAGTGACTCCATCTTTATTGAAATAAAGAACCCCCCTCCGCAGTAATCCTGGGTCAGGGTCCAGCGCCGTCCAATCCAGATCCAATATCATCTGATCGTTTGCTGGAAGGCAAAGCGATCAGATGATGTGTCAGGATCAAGAATGTGAATTCCATGACACAGCAGCTGATTGTATAAAAGCCGTTTATACAATCAGCTGATGCATCAGTGCAAAAGAAAAAGAAAAAAAACTCACACACTTCTGTGCAGACTCCTGTCAGACCGATTAATGCAGGACCCGGCGGTAATCAGCTGATAAAGTCTCCTGACGGCATCAGCTGATAGTTTAGCCGGCCGGGTAATAAAAAGCCGGCGTCACCACTGTCACTATCACTGTCAGCTGATTCCATCAGGTGACCGCATCAGGTGATCAGCGCCAGGTCCTACAGCTATCGGAGGTGTCCCGGCCGTCTGCACACAGCCGGAGCCGCGGTACCGGGAGCAGACATGGCACCGGGAGGCTGCAGACAGGTGAGTATGAGGGGCCCCTGCTCACTCCCCGGGACCCCGCACCCCCCCTCCGGGGCCCCTGTACACCCTTCCTGGGCCCCTGCACTCCCACCCCGGGGCCCCTGCTCGCTCTCCAGGCCCCCGCACCCACACCGGGGCCCCTGCTCGCTCCCCGGGCCCCCACAACCCCTCCCGGGGCCCCTGCTCGCTCTCCGGGCCCCGGCACCCCCCCGGGGCCCCTGCTCGCTCCCCGGGCCCCCGCACCCTCCCCCGGGGCCGCCGCCTTCTATACTCACGTGCTGCTGCAGCCAGTGGGGTGACGCCGGTCCGTCCTCCGCTGCGCGCAGCGCGATGCTACCAGCACCTGCACAGGAAGGAAGCAGTCATCACTCTGAGACTGCTTCGTCCTGCAGTGTCACTGGCTGCGCAGATCAGTCAGAGCCGCATGACAGTGACAGCAGTCAGAGCAGAGAGATCTCTCTCCCTGCTTGCCGCTCCAGAGGGAATGGGATTGTCACTAATCATATCGGCAATGTGCCGATATGATTAGTGAAATTACCGGCCGGGGGGGACCTCTCACACACATTCATAGGGGCCCAGGGGGGGATAGGGGGGCGGGGCCTAGGGGGTGTGGCCATCAATAGCAGGGGCCCACCGGGGGTTCTCCCGACCTCCTGGTGGGCCAGTCCGCCCCTGTGTAGGGGAGTGTGATGCAGGCCAGGCGGGCAGACTCAGGGGACAGCAGCGTACTCACTCAGGCCGTGTGGATGTTGGTGCGACCATTAAGTAGACTCTGACACAGGAGTAAACCAAGTCTCTGGGTGCCGCTGCCACTGTGGGGAGCTCGTCCGGGAATCCGTCCCTGTTGGTATTGCTGATGGTCACCACCTGCCTCCATGCACTGTGTTTAGACGTTCCTGAGTGACCCTTCGGCCTGAAGCTGTCAGGGTCCTGCTCCCTACATTTAAACAGAGGAGCTGTGCTCTGGATGGCTGGGATTTCAGTAGGCTGCATAAGCTGGAAAGCCCTATCCCCCTCGTGTTGGTGCCTTCGATCTCTGAGCTCTTGGGGAAAGTTCATAAAGAGACTATCCTCCACAGGATAATTATCAGGTTGCGTGAAGCTACTCCCCGATCTAGGGTCCAGTACCCCGCCGTGCTCGGTACCGGTTCAGTTACTAGGTACTCCGGTGCCGACCGTTCTCCAAAACTAAGTCTGGCTCCTTTCCCAATACCCTGCGACTGGCTCTCCGACTCCTCCGGTCCCAGACCACCGTCTACGACCTAGCCAATGTCTCCCAGGGAGCTACAACTCCCCTAGCTCTTCACTCTCTGAGGGCTACTACTCCACTGACTATAATCCCTCCCATCAGTCTACCTGACCCCTAGGCGGGTGGCCCTTTTCCAGCTAGACCACCCACTGGTGTGTCTGACAGGGTGTGGTGTGAGGTGTGGCTAGGATTTGAATGCTGATAGAAGCAATACCAGTAGTTAGGATCCTAGAACCATGGAGAGTGAGTTCTGCACCATAAGGAAAAGGGGTGCAGTTCCCTGTGACACCCTGATAGAGTCAGGGGCGTCACACATGGGTGCCATCTGTGTGTCATCCGAGTACGTTCCATTTTTTAAAAAATGTGAATTTGGAAGGAGAAGTTTGGAATTTTCTATCTACATATGGAAAATATGGATGCTGCACTGATGGTAAAAATGGATGCATAGCCAAAAAAAGGAAAACAATCGGATCCAGCAAAAACACACGTGTGAATGAGACCTACATCGAATAAAATAATTTGAAATTAAATCCGATTATGTGACCATTGATGATGAGAGACACAGCCAGACTCCTCACAGATTATTTATTACCATGTTTGCCTTTTAAGTCGCTGTGTACACAACACTGAACAAGGACTGAGTAGTGATGAGTGAGCACTACCATGCCCAGGTACTCGGTATTCGCAACTAGTGATGAGCGGGCACTACCATGCTCAGGTGCTCAGTACTAGTAACTAGTGATGAGTGAGCACTACCATGCTCGGGTGCTCGGTACTTGTAACTAGTGATGAGCGAGCACAACCATGCTCGGGTGCTCAGTACTCGTAACTAGTGATGAGCGGGCACTACTATGCTCGGGTGCTCAGTACTAGTTTACTCGTAACTAGTGATGAGCGGGCACTACCATGCTCAGGTGCTCAGTACTAGTAACTAGTGATGAGTGAGCACTACCATGCTCGGGTGCTCGGTACTTGTAACTAGTGATGAGCGAGCACAACCATGCTCGGGTGCTCAGTACTCGTAACTAGTGATGAGCGGGCACTACCATGCTCGGGTGCTCAGTACTAGTTTACTCGTAACTAGTGATGAGCGGGCACTACCATGCTCGGGTGCTCGGTACTTGTAACTAGTGATGAGCGGGCACTACCATGCTCGGGTGCTCAGTACTCGTAACTAGTGATGAACAGGCACTACCATGCTCGGGTGCTCGGTACTTGTAACTAGTGATGAGCGGGCACTACCATGCTCGGGTGCTCAGTACTCGTAACTAGTGATGAGCGGGCACTACCATGCTCGGGTGCTCAGTACTCGTAACTAGTGATGAGCGGGCACTACTATGCTCAGGTGCTCGGTACTCGTACCTAGTGATGAGCGAGCACTATCATACTCGGGTGCTCAGTAGTCGTAACTAGTGATAAGCGGGCACTACCATGCTCAGATGCTCTGTACTCGTAACTAGTGATGAGCGGGCACTACCATGCCCAGGTACTCGGTATTCGTAACTAGTGATAAGCGGGCACTACCATGCTCAGGTGCTCAGTACTAGTAACTAGTGATGAGTGAGCACTACCATGCTCGGGTGCTCGGTACTTGTAACTAGTGATGAGCGAGCACAACCATGCTCGGGTGCTCAGTACTCGTAACTAGTGATGAGCGGGCACTACCATGCTCGGGTGCTCAGTACTAGTTTACTCGTAACTAGTGATGAGCGGGCACTACCATGCTCAGGTGCTCAGTACTAGTAACTAGTGATGAGCGGGCACTACCATGCTCGGGTGCTCAGTACTCGTAACTAGTGATGAGCGGGCACTACCATGCTCGGGTGCTCAGTACTCGTAACTAGTGATGAGCGGGCACTACCATGCTCAGGTGCTCAGTACTCGTAACTAGTGATGAGCGGGCACTACCATGCTCGGGTGCTCAGTACTCGTAACTAGTGATGAGCGGGCACTACTATGCTCAGGTGCTCGGTACTCGTACCTAGTGATGAGCGAGCACTACCATGCTCGGGTGCTCAGTACTGGTAACTAGTGATGAGCGGGCACTACCATGCTCGGGTGCTCAGTACTGGTAACTAGTGATGAGTGGGCACTACCATGCTCGGGTGGTCAGTACTGGTAACTAGTGATGAGCGGGCACTACCATGCTCGGGTGGTCAGTACTCGTAACTAGTGATGAGCGGGCACTACCATGCTCAGGTGCTCAGTACTGGTAACTAGTGATGAGCGGGCACTACCATGCTCGGGTGCTCAGTACTGGTAACTAGTGATGAGCGGGCACTACCATGCTCGGGTGCTCAGTACTGGTAACTAGTGATGAGCGGGCACTACCATGCTCGGGTGCTCAGATGGTGGAAAGTGGCACGGAACTGGACTGAGAAGTGTAGAAATATTTTATTTATTATTTGCATATAAGTAAAACAGATACCAGATTTATAGGAAAAAGAGACGAAAAATAGTCCATTTTCTATATGCAAAAACCCGAAAACAGACGTCTCAATGAGGCTTAAGTCATTTCCATAATTTATGGGAATCCTATAACCTGACCTGTAAAAACCAGAAAAACAAAAAGAAGAAATAGAGGCAGTCCCCTGAACGCTGATGAATAATGACCGCGTGCAGTGATGTAATCGCCTCATAATGAGGTAAAACATTGAGAATTCTGTCTGGAAAGTGAATCCCCGGAGGGTCGGCTCTGACCTCTGACACCGGGGGTCGCCGGCGGCTTGAGATACTTTGTATTCCCAGAACTTTTTAGTATTTTTTAGCTTTCAAGAAAAATTAGAGAGAATTTGATTACGTTCAGGACCACGAAAATGTAACAAGTATGTGACAAAGTCAAGTGCAGGATAAACATTGCGAGAGAAGAATGATGGTGGAGATGTGATCTGATCTGGGTTGTGTTATTATAGGATGGATCGACAAAGTGGTTCACACCAGACAAATGGTAGAGATTTTCCATGGGAAAGTATATATTCAGATTTAAACAGAAAAATAAAAAGCACATGCCGGTAATAATTATTATTTGGAATGTGGTATATGGGATACTAGGGGCACTGTGGGGTTTGGACACGTTGCAACTTGAAATGTCAGAGCTTCTGTCATAATTCTGCGGTGTGGAGCATTTACATTTGAACCTTATAAGTTACCTCCCGGCTTCTGACCTCAGACCTCTTCCTGACCACATCTCTGTTTGCTCCCTGAACCTTATATGTTACCTCCCAGCTACTGACTTCAGACTTCTTCCTGATCACATCTCTGTCTGCTCCCTGAACCTTATACATTACCTCCCGACTTCTGACCTCGGACCTCTTCCTGACCACATCTCTGTCTGCTCCCTGAACCTTATACGTTACCTCCCGGCTTCTGACCTCGGACCTCTTTCTGACCATGTCTGTGTCTGCTCCTGAACCTTATATATTACTTCCTGGCTTCTGACCTTGGACCTTATCCTGACCATATCTCTGTCTGACCCCTGAACTTTATATGTTACCTCCCGGTTTCTGACTTCGGACCTCTTCTTGACCACGTCTCTGCTCCCTGAACCTTATATATTACCTCCCGACTTCTGACCTCGGACATCTTCTTGATCACGTGTCTGTCTGCTCCCTGAACCTTATATGTTACCTCCTGGTTTCTGACTTCGGACCTCTTCTTGACCACGTGTCTGTCTGCTCCCTGAACCTTATACATTACCTCCCGGCTTCTGACCTCGTACCTCTTCCTGACCACGTCTTTGTCTGCTCCCTGAATGTTATATGTTACCTTCTAGCTTATTATTCCGGCTTGTCTGACCACCCTTCTATTCATACTGCTCATAGTGTCTAGCATCACAGCTTCAATCTAAATTCTGCACCAAGGCTCCAACCTGCCATGTGCATGTCCATGTGTGGAGCCTGGGTGAAACTTGTAGAGCAATACCCTGGTCACAGAGGATCAGTGTCCCTTGAAACCTGTGATACATCCCAGTCTTTACTCAGTGTTAACCTGTTAAATGCTGCTGTCAATCTTGGACTTCGGTATTTACAATGCATGTCATTCTATTGGCCCATCGGCACACCTGTTGCATGATCACGGGGTGCCGACCACCATGCTTGTCGTGACTGTATTACTGTGTAGGCCAGCATTTAGCTGGCGTTCATAGGAAACCATGACTTTTGCTCTACATAGCAGTGCTTATGCACTGCTATGCATAATATAAGCAATTGGATGATTGCTGGTTCAAGCCTCCAAAGAGGATAATAAATGCAGTAAAAAGTGAAGAAAAAATAGTTAAAATCACCCAACTTTTCCCCATTAAAAATAAAGAAATTAAAAGATACATTTTTGCTACATATAGCAGTGCTGATGCACTGTTTAATTTGTATAAATATACTTTTAATAAAAATTGGCAATGTTCTTTTTCTATATCCCAATCTGTATATAAAATAAAACATTGTTTCAGGAAACAATACATGTACATTAGCCACAAAGATTAGACCCGGACCCTGTGTTTTGTTTTGAAGCATCTAATGAGCGTGTGCAAAGGTCATTGTGAAGAGAGGGGGAGCAGAGGAGCTGTGATTGGTGGATCCACTGTTATCAGCTGTGTATACAGAAGTTACCTCAGTATAATCCTGCCTCTGATGATAACGAGTCTGCTGAAAACTCTTCTGAAAAGCATAACCAAAATCAACAGGGAACAGGAACCGATCCCCCACTATAAACAGGCAGATTTTCCTTTAAAGTACTCCTAATTTAGGCTACGTTCCCATGATGGGTTTTTGGGGAGTTTTTTGATGTTGCCGAATTATTTTTTGGGTTTATACTTAAGCACTTTAATAAAAGTTGAGTTTTAATAATTCTCTCTACCCATACCAGTATCCCTTCTATCCAAATTTAGTTTCAGATTCCTCGGACAACCTCCCCCCCAAAAAATATAGATGAGTTTACAACAGATTTACGGTCTTCAGACCGGAGCGTGTACAGAAGCTGTAAATCACTTTCTATGTTTGGTGCAGGAGCTTCTTTGGGGTCTCGAACAGTACACAACGTATCCGAAAACCATGGAGCCGCCACCATCTGGTGTCTAGTGGAGAAACTCCTAGTACGGGCAGAGACCAGTACAGAACACGTAGTACCGCACTATACTGGTGCTACGAGGCAGCCAGGCACTGGATTAAGGCCAATCATACAGGCCGCAGATCTGGACTCCATATTTGTTATGCTAGGTATGGTGAAGTACCAAGCGAATGGCGAGAGAGAAGGGGAGATGGTGACCCCTGACCAAACCTACCGCTGGTCCCTGGGGTCACTCACCACCCTAGATAGGTTCCGCACCTATGGACAGAGCAGGATACCTGACCCTAGATATCTCTACTACTGGTCCCTGGGGTCACTCACCACCCTAGATAGGTTCCGCACCTATGCGCCGAGCAGGATACCTGACCCTAGATATATCTACTGCTGGTCCCTGGGGTCACTCACCACCCTAGATAGGTTCCGCACCTATGCGCCGAGCAGGATACCTGACCCTAGATATCTCTACTACTGGTCCCTGGGGTCACTCACCACCCTAGATAGGTTCCGCACCTATGCTCCGAGCAGGATACCTGACCCTAGATATATCTACTGCTGGTCCCTGGGGTCACTCACCACCCTAGATAGGTTCCGCACCTATGGACAGAGCAGGATACCTGACCCTAGATATATCTACTGCTGGTCCCTGGGGTCCCTCACCACCCTAGATAGGTTCCGCACCTATGCGCCGAGCAGGATACCTGACCCTAGGTATCCCTACTGCTGGTCCCTGGGGTGCCGCACCACCCTAGATAGGTTCCGCACCTATGCGCCGAGCAGGATACCTGACCCTAGATATATCTACTGCTGGTCCCTGGGGTCCCTCACCACCCTAGATAGGTTCCACACCTATGCGCCGAGCAGGATACCTGACCCTAGATATATCTACTGCTGGTCCCTGGGGTCACTCACCACCCTAGATAGGTTCCGCACCTATGGACAGAGCAGGATACCTGACCCTAGATATATCTACTGCTGGTCCCTGGGGTCCCTCACCACCCTAGATAGGTTCCGCACCTATGCGCCGAGCAGGATACCTGACCCTAGGTATCCCTACTGCTGGTCCCTGGGGTCCCGCACCACCCTAGATAGGTTCCGCACCTATGCGCCGAGCAGGATGATTGACCCTAGGTATCCCTACTGCTGGTCCCTGGGGTCCCTCACCTCCTTAGATAGGTTCCACACCTATGCGCCGAGCAGGATACCTGACCCTAGATATCCCTACTGCTGGTCCCTGGGGTCCCTCACCTCCTTAGATAGGTTCTGCACCTATGCGCCGAGAAGGATGATTGACCCTAGGTATCCCTACTGCTGGTCCCTGGGGTCCCTCACCTCCTTAGATAGGTTCCACACCTATGCGCCGAGCAGGATACCTGACCCTAGATATCCCTACTGCTGGTCCCTGGGGTCCCTCACCTCCTTAGATAGGTTCTGCACCTATGCGCCGAGAAGGATGATTGACCCTAGGTATCCCTACTGCTGGTCCCTGGGGTCCCTCACCTCCTTAGATAGGTTCCACACCTATGCGCCGAGCAGGATACCTGACCCTAGATATCCCTACTGCTGGTCCCTGGGGTCCCTCACCTCCTTAGATAGGTTCCACACCTATGCGCTGAGCAGGATACCTGACCCTAGGTATCCCTACTGCTGGTCCCTGGGGTCCGTCACCACCCTAGATAGGTTTCGCACCTATGCACTGAGCAGGATGCTTGACACTAGGTATCCCTACTGCTGGTCCTCGGGGTCCCTCACCACCCTAGATAGGTTCCACACCTATGCGTCGAGCTAGACATCATTTCCTAGGTATCCCTAGTGCTGGTCCCTGGGGTCCCTCACCACCCTAGATAGGTTTTGCACCTATGCTCTGAGCAGGATGCCTGACCCTAGGTATCCCTACTGCTGGTCCCTGGCATCCCTCACCACCCTAGATAGGTTCTGCACCTGTGCGCCGAGCAGGATACCTGACCCTAGGTATTCCTACTGCTGGTCCCTGGGGTCCCTCACCACCCTAGATAGGTTCTGCACCTATGCACCAAGCAGAATGCCTGACCCTATAGGTATCCCTACTGCTGGTCCCTCCTTAGATACGTTCTGCACCTATGTTCTGGGCAGTATACCTGACCCTAGGATGACCCTAGTGCTGGGGCCTAAATAGGGAACGGATGGGATGAGCTCTTTGTTAACCCCACTAAACGCTACAGGAAAACACTAGGAGGACACACAGGAGAAAATGCATGAACAACCTATCTACAGATGACTCAGGTAGAAGTTCAGAAACGATACAACAGAGGAGTACAAGCCACCTGCTTGCAACCAGAGCTAGAAGGAACTGAAAAATATCACCAGCATCAGTCCAAGGTAGGAAGAGGTATATAAGCACCAATATAATGCTGATGATTATCAGCTGGGTGGAAGGCGAGCTCCTACTGGGTCCAAAAGGGGAAGAAATGAAAATCCAGCAGGAAAGCTACCTATACCAATGAATACTGACAGCAGGGACAATGGAAAGTCAGGGAGCTTTCTGCACAGCCAAACACTGTGACCTTCTATGGTCAGAAACAACACGACTGTCTGTCACCCGTGTCACACCCCTGACAATACTTGCTTCGTATTTCCCAGCTGCGTTAAAAAAATGTAGCCTAATATTATTATTTAAATTATTTTATTTTTTAAGACTAGATGGAAATTGGGACAAACTGTCCATTACCATAGAAAAATCTGCAGATTGTGGTGAAAGCATGGCATGGTAATGGAGACTCATTTATGGGATGATAAAAGGTTGCAACAGTTTAGAAGGGAAATACTAGGGACTTAAGCCTAAGGTAACTGTCGGATGAATGTTTCAGTCAACGGCCAACTCGGCCAACTCCCCCATGCATAGGAGCTCTAGGTCTGCCGAGCGCTCATGCGTTCTCAATGACAGTGCAGCTATCGGACACCTCTGGCAATGGCTTTCCTCTGAAAGAACAAAAAGATTGGTAGTCCAAAACCCAGACTTACCGAATCCCTAAAGGGGTTGGTTACTACTTTGACATTGCTGGCGTATCCTTAGGATAGGTCATCAATGTCTCATTTACTGGGGTCCAACACCCCCTACATCAGCTGTTCTTGGTGCTGCCGGCAGCAGCAGGCAATCGAAAATGCTCAGTTCTGGAGCTGGTCCGTCTTCGGTACTGCGCATCTGCCTCCCATTCAAATCAATAGTAGGATGAGCAGTACCGGCCACAGCCACCATCAGAAGACGAGGCAGCTCCAGAACTGAGCATTTCCGGCCATCAGATGCCGCCACCACCAAGAACAGCTAATCGGCAGGGGTGCGGGGTAACGGTCCCCAACCGATTGGACTTTGATGACCAATGCTAAGGAGAGGCCATCAATGGTAGACTAGAGGCCAACTTCTTTAAGGATTGTCAACCGAACTGATCGACACCTGCAGGTTCAGCTGACCTTAGTATATTGTGTTTTGGAGGCTTTGACCCAACAAAAGCCCGTTTTACCATCCCTTTTGAGATATGGATCGATATCACGGTGACCCGGCTTTTACACATACTTGCCAACTCCGACTCTACTCAAACTTTTTTGAAGGTACTGGAAAAGTGGAGACCCTCCAAATCCCTGGAAAAGTTGGTAGTGCTTCTATAAGTATTGTTGTCTATGCTTAATAACAGATTGATCCATTATTGGATGAAGCCTTGGTGTCCAATTGTCACGCTAGGTACACAGCAACAGGGAAGGGAAACCCTGTGTCTAGGAAGGGGGAAGATGGTGACCCCTGACCAAACCTTCCACTGGCCCCTGGCTTACCTGACCAACCTAGACAGGTTCCGCACCTATACGCCAAGCAGGATACCTGAAAAAGGTTATTGTGAAGAGAGGGGGAGCAGAGGAGCTGTGATTGGTGGATCCTCTGTTATCAGCTGTGTATACAGAAGTTACCTCAGTATAATCCTGCCTCTGATGATAATGAGCCTGCTGAAAACTCTTCTGAAAAGCATAACCAAAATCAACAGGGAACAGGAACCGATCCCCCACTATAAACAGGCAGATTTTCCTTTAAAGTACTCCTAATTTAGGCTATGTTCCCATGATGGGTTTTTGGTGAGTTTTTTGATGTTGCAGAATTATTTTTTGGGTTTATATTTAAGCACTTTAATAAAAGTTGAGTTTTAATAATTCTCTCTACCCATACCAGTATCCCTTCTATCCAAATTTAGTTTCAGATTCCTCGGACAACCTCCCCCCCAAAAAATATAGATGAGTTTACAACAGATTTACGGTCTTCAGACCGGAGCGTGTACAGAAGCTGTAAATCACTTTCTATGTTTGGTGCAGGAGCTTCTTTGGGGTCTCGAACAGTACACAACGTATCCGAAAACCATGGAGCCGCCACCATCTGGTGTCTAGTGGAGAAACTCCTGGTACGGGCAGAGACCAGTACAGAACACTTAGTACCACACTATACTGGTGCTACGAGGCAGCCAGGCAGTGGATTAAGGCCAATCATACAGGCCGCAGATCTGGATTTGTTATGCTAGGTATGGGCAAGTACCAAGCGAATGGCGAGAGAGAAGGGGAGATGGTGACCCCTGACCAAACCTACCGCTGGTCCCTGGGGTCACTCACCACCCTAGATAGGTTCCGCACCTATGGACAGAGCAGGATACCTGACCCTAGATATCTCTACTACTGGTCCCTGGGGTCACTCACCACCCTAGATAGGTTCCACACCTATGCGCCGAGCAGGATACCTGACCCTAGATATATCTACTGCTGGTCCCTGGGGTCACTCACCACCCTAGATAGGTTCCGCACCTATGCGCCGAGCAGGATACCTGACCCTAGATATATCTACTGCTGGTCCCTGGGGTCCCGCACCACCCTAGATAGGTTCCGCACCTATGCGCCGAGCAGGATACCTGACCCTAGATATATCTACTGCTGGTCCCTGGGGTCACTCAACACCCTAGATAGGTTCCGCACCTATGCGCCGAGCAGGATGATTGACCCTAGATATCCCTACTGCTGGTCCCCGGGGTCCCTCACCACCCTAGATAGGTTCCTCACCTATGCGCCGAGCAGGATGATTGACCCTAGGTATCCCTACTGCTGGTCCCTGGGGTCCCTCACCTCCTTAGATAGGTTCCGAACCTATGCGCCGAGCAGAATACCTGACCCTAGGTATCCCTACTGCTGGTCTCTGGGGTCACTCACCTCCTTACATAGGTTCCACACCTATGCGCCGAGCAGGATACCTGACCCTAGGTATCCCTACTGCTGGTCCCTGGGGTCACTCACCACCCTAGATAAGTTCCGCACCTATGCGCCGAGCAGGATGCTTGACCCTAGGTATCCCTACTGCTGGTCCCCGGGGTCCCTCACCTCCTTAGATAGGTTCTGCACCTATGCGCCGAGCCAGATACCAGATCCTAGGTATTCCTACTGCTGGTCCCTGGGGTCCCTCACCACCCTAGATAGGTTTTGCACCTATGCTCTGAGCAGGATGCCCGACCCTAGGTATCCCTACTGCTGGTCCCTGGCATCCCTCACCACCCTAGATAGGTTCTGCACCTGTGCGCCGAGCAGGATACCTGACCCTAGGTATTCCTACTGCTGGTCCCTGGGGTCCCACACCACCCTAGATAGGTTCTGCACCTATGCTCTGAGCAAAATGCCTGACCCTATAGGTATCCCTACTGCTGGTCCCTGGGGTCCCTCACCTCTTTAGATAGGTTCTGCACCTATGCTCTGAGCAGGATACCTGATCCTAGGATGACCCTAGTGCTGGGGCATAAATAGGGAATGGATGGGATGAGCTCTTTGTTAACCCCACTAAACGCTACAGGAAAACACTAGGAGGACACACAGGGGAAAATGCATGAAGAACTTATCTACAGATGACTCAGGTAGAAGTTCAGAAACGATACAACTGAGGAGTACAAGCCACCTGCTTGCAACAAGAGCTAGAAGGAACTGAAAAATATCACCAGCATCAGTCCAAGGTAGGAAGAGGTATATAAGCACCAATATAATGCTGATGATCAGCAGCTGGCTGGAAGGCGAGCTCCTACTGGGTCCAAAAGGGGAAGAAATGAAAATCCAGCAGGAAAGCTACCTATACCAATGAATACTGACAGCAGGAACAATGGAAAGTCAGGGAGCATTATGCACAGCCAAACGCTGTGACCTTCTATGGCCAGAAACAACACGACTGTCTGTCACCCGTGTCACACCCCTGACAATACTTGCTTCGTATTTCCCAGCTGCGTTAAAAAAATGTAGCATAATATTATTATTTAAATTATTTTATTTTTTAAGACTAGATGGAAATTGGGACAAACTGTCCATTACCATAGAAAAATCTGCAGATTGTGGTGAAAGCATGGCATGGTAATGGAGACTCATTTATGGGATGATAAAAGGTTGCAACAGTTTAGAAGGGAAATACTAGGGACTTAAGCCTAAGGTAACTGTCGGATGAATGTTTCAGTTAACGGCCAACTCGGCCAACTCCCCCATGCATAGGAGCTCTAGGTCTGCCGAGCGCTCATGCGTTCTCAATGACAGTGCAGCTATCGGACACCTCTGGCAACGGCTTTCCTCTGAAAGAACAAAAAGACTGGTAGTCCAAAACCCAGACTTACCGAATCCCTAAACGGGTTGGTTACTACTTTGACATTGATGGCGTATCCTTGGGATAGGTCATCAATGTCTCATTAACTGGGGTCCAACACCCCCTACGATCAGCTGTTCTTTGTGCTGCTTGCGGTAGCAGGCAGTCGAAAATGCTCAGTTCTGGAGCTGGTCCGTCTTCGGTACTGCGCATCTGCCTCCCATTCAAATCAATAGTAGGATGAGCAGTACCGGCCACAGCCACCATCAGAAGACGAGGCAGCTCCAGAACTGAGCATTTCCGGCCATCAGATGCTGCCACCACCAAGAACAGCTAATCGGCAGGGGTGCGGGGTAACGGTCCCCAACTGATTGGACTTTGATGACCAATGCTAAGGAGAGGCCATCAATGGTAGACTAGAGGCCAACTTCTTTAAGGATTGTCAACCGAACTGATCGATACCAGCAGGTTCAGCTGACCTTAGTATATTGTGTTTTGGAGGCTTTGACCCAGCAAAAGCCCGTTTTACCATCCCTTTTGGGATATGGATCGATATCATGGTGACCCGGCTTTTACACATACTTGCCAACTCCGACTCTACTCAAAATTTTTTGAAGGTACTGGAAAAGTGGAGACCCTCCAAATCCCTGGAAAAGTTGGTAGTGCTTCTATAAGTATTGTTGTCTATGCTTAATAACAGATTCATCCATTATTGGATGAAGCCTTGGTGTCCAATTGTCACGCTAGGTACACAGCAACAGGGAAGGGAAACCCTGTGTCTAGGAAGGGGGAAGATGGTGACCCCTGACCAAACCTTCCACTGGCCCCTGGCTTACCTGACCAACCTAGACAGGTTCCGCACCTATACGCCAAGCAGGATACCTGACCTTGGCTGACCCTTTTCTAGGCCCTAGGTAAGGAATGGATGGGATGAGCAATTAGTCAACCCCACCAAGCTTCAAAGAACACACACAGGGGAAGTATACGTAAAACCTATCTCTAGGATGACTCTGGGAGAGATACAACAATGTTTCTTCAGATGAATCCAAGCCAAGTGCTTGCATCCAAGGCCTGTATAGGAAAATAACTATCACCAGCAAACACCAAGGGGAAATGTGGATATTTTAGGACACAAGGGCAAATGATAATGATTAACAGCTGAAAGGTGAGGATATCTGTAGGGTCCTAAAAGGAAAGGGGTTAACCCCAAACAGAAAAGATACATAACATACCATTTACACCACAGCAGGCTAAAAGAATGTCAGGGAGCAGTTTGTGTAGCCAAATGCTGCGACCTTCTACAGCCAGACAACAAACAACTGGCCGTCAATCGTGACATACCCATGACAATAATGGTATTTTCAGGGGGTGGTGTATTTTGGAAAATTGGCATGCATGTCTCTGCCTATTTTCTGGCAGGCTGCTGAGAACCCTCATCCCCCAAATGATTGGGATCAAATAGTGAGACTAGCAAATGTGTCATACCTGGATTTATTGGTCATAGTGGATTTCAGAGTTGGTCAGTAGTGATGGGCGAGCGTGCTTGCCAAAGCTTGTTACTCAATCGAGCCTTGAGCATCCAAGTTTGAAAATGCTTGATTTTCCGATTGACTTCAATTATACTTGGTACTTGAGTTGCGTCTGGGCACCCTGATGCTCAATCGAGTAATGAGCAGTGTTGACCACGGTGGCCGATCACTATTGGTCAGTCATATGTGGCTGTCGGATAGAATCCCTGAGGTTAGCACCCTAGTGTGACTTCACATGTACATCAACCAGCAAAAGGTGTCATGCCAGGCTGGCTATGTGTGTCCGTCGGATAGGATCCCTGAGATTAGGCACTGTAGCACCCGGTCCTGGACCCAGCACGGCACCCCCATTCGCCCCCGCACCCAGATCTCGACGGGGTTGCCACGCTCCTCACCTGCCCGGCGGCTCCATGCATCCCTTTCCTGCCCTGAGGACTGCTGCGGCCGCCTCCTGCTTCCAGGTCAAACGCCGGCCTTCTGTGAGTGCCTGTAGGGTGCGCGCATGGCCACACCCCCTTTCTTAAAGGACCAGCTTCTCATTACCCCGAAGTGATTCCTGAGGTCACCATTACCCTAAAGGTATTTATGTCTGCCTCCCCCTAGGGGAGGCTCCTGAGCAATGTTGCTTATTAGTTAGTGCGTAGCTAGTTCTCAGGTCCCATTACGCTGCTGTGTCTAGCTCAGCCTGCTGTGTCCTAGTTCCAGTTCTGTGCTTCTAACCTATGTCTCATCCTAAAGCCTGCTTACTACCACCCTGTCCGTGCTGCCACATCTGAGCTGCCATCTCCGTGCTGCCACGTCTGAGCTACCACCTCCGTGCCTGCCATGTCTGATTTACCCCCTCTGTGCCTGCTGCGTCTGAGCTACCACCTCCGTGCTGCCGTGTCTGAGCTACCACCTCTGTGCCTGCCACGTCTGAGCTACCCCTTCTGTGCCTGCTGCGTCTGAGCTACCACCTCCATGCTGCTGTTTCTGAGCTACCACCTCCGTGCCTGCCATGTCTGATTTACCCCCTCTGTGCCTGCTGCGTCTGAGCTACCACCTCCATGCTGCCGTGTCTGAGCTACCACCTCTGTGCCTGCCACGTCTGAGCTACCCCTTCTGTGCCTGCTGCGTCTGAGCTACCACCTCCATGCTGCTGTTTCTGAGCTACCACCTCCGTGCCTGCCATGTCTGATTTACCCCCTCTGTGCCTGCTGCGTCTGAGCTACCACCTCCATGCTGCCGTGTCTGAGCTACCACCTCTGTGCCTGCCACGTCTGAGCTACCCCTTCTGTGCCTGCTGCGTCTGAGCTACCACCTCCATGCTGCTGTTTCTGAGCTACCACCTCCATGCTGCTGTTTCTGAGCTACCACCTCCGTGCCGCCAAGTCCGAGCACACCAGCACCAAACATTGAGAGACTTATCCAGTCCGTAAGAGCCGACCTCCACTGGTCCTGGCTGTCGTGCATTTAGGCCCCCTGGGGCTGCGACTGACAGTCCCTGTATAGGGGTTCCCTAAAGGTTAGCTCCTCCAGGGGAGTCCGGTGTACGGCCCAGTGGGTCTTCTCAAGGACACTCGCCACCCCTCAGTGATTGTAACAGCCACCCTAGCGTGACTTCATATGTATGTCACGCCGCAAAAAGTGTCAATCATGCCAGGCCGATTATTCAAAAGAAGAGCTGCAGAAGCCGGGAGGTAGAAGTGGTTCTCATTGATCCCATCTAAAGGCCAGTCTACTTATTTGGTCGCAAACTGGATTTGCACTATCTCTAGTGGATTTACTTTTGGCTTCATTGATACATGGCTAATCTCAGGGATCCTATGCGACGGACACGCATAGCCAGCCTGGCATGGTGACACCTTTTGCGGCGTGACGTACATATGAAGTCACGCTAGGGTGTCTACAACCCCAAATAATCCTATTAAAAAAACCTTTCCAGTAAGACAAAACAAGTGTGGAGCAGAACAATCCTCCATGTCTCCGATGAGCGTGAAGCCACCAGATCAGCACCCGCTCATCTCCCATCTGCTGATCCTCGTTGGTCGGGCAGAGACTTGAAGCCAACAACAGCTGTGACCCAGATTTACTTTCCTCTTGCCAAACATAGCCCCGTGTTTATTAGCAACCCAGTAAACACACGACTCAGAAATAAAAAGATTCACATCTTTATTATGATCATCAACCAGAGAAGCGCTAGGGAGCAATGCATTCAACTGCGAGAACCTCAGAACCATTGTGAACCTGCACAAGAACGAAATCAAACTTCCCATTCATCCACCCAAGTTCACACTCCGGTATATGGAGACGTCTGTGCTGGTCATGGAGAAGGAGCGAATGGGAATATTAGACCACAGGGGTTCTTCTTCATCCCCCCTATCCCATTCGAGCACGTCTGTCCCGTACACATTAAGTTACAGTGAATTAAAGATCTTTGGCCATTGCTTTAATCGAGAGATGGTTAGTCGTAAAGCACAAACCCAATCAAACTATAATAAAACACAGCGAGACACGGATATATGCAAATAATACAGAATACTAACTACATACATACAGAGCACTCCCAAACTTTCACCCCGGACTGGAGTCGCCATCAGGCAGGTGTTCGATGGAGACCGCGAGACATCGCAGAGATTGTACTTTGTGCATAGATGTCACCGTCTCCCAATAGGACCACCCAACCTTTTCAGTCGTCACACAAAACACTAATTGCAATCATATTTGCTCCTCTTACCCTAATGTGATCTATCATGATTTCGGATGTCTTATTTGGCTTTTGGTTTATTGGGATCACTGATCCGATTTTTATATTATGCTGGCAACACTCCGGAGGAGTGCAGGACCAGCAAATGCTCCAGAGGAGTGCAGGACCAGCAAATGCTCCGGAGGAGTGCAGGACCAGCGAATGCTCCGGAGGAGTGCAGGACCAGCGAATGCTCCGGAGGAGTGCAGGACCAGCGAATGCTCCGGAGGAGTGCAGGACCAGCAAATGCTCCGGAGGAGTGCAGGACCAGCAAATGCTCCGGAGGAGTGCAGGACCAGCAAATGCTCCGGAGGAGTGCAGGACCAGCAAATGCTCCAGAGGAGTGCAGGACCAGCGAATGCTCCAGAGGAGTGCAGGACCAGCAAATGCTCCAGAGGAGTGCAGGACCAGCAAATGCTCCAGAGGAGTGCAGGACCAGCAAATGCTCCGGAGGAGTGCAGGACCAGCAAATCCTCCAGAGGAGTGCAGGACCAGCAAATGCTCCAGAGGAGTGCAGGACCAGCAAATCCTCCAGAGGAGTGCAGGACCAGCAAATGCTCCAGAGGAGTGCAGGACCAGCAAATGCTCCAGAGGAGTGCAGGACCAGCAAATGCTCCAGAGGAGTGCAGGACCAGCAAATGCTCCAGAGGAGTGCAGGACCAGCAAATGCTCCGGAGGAGTACAGGACCAGCAAATACTCCGGAGGAGTGCAGGACCAGAAAATGCTCCGGAGTGCAGGACCAGCAAATGCTCCGGAGGAGTGCAGGACCAGCAAATGCTCCAAGGGAGTGCAGGACCAACAAATGCTCCGGAGGAGTGCAGGACCAGCAAATGCTCCGGAGAAGTTCAGGACCAGCGAATGCTCCGGAGGAGTGCAGGACCAGCAAATGCTTCGGAGGAGTGCAGGACCAGCGAATGGTCTGGAGGAGTGCAGGACCAGCAAACGCTCTGGAAGAGTGCAGGCCCAGTGAATGCTCTGGAGGAGTGCAGGACCAGCAAACACTCCAGGGGAGTGCAGGACCAGCGAATGCTCTGGAGGAGTGCAGGACCAGCGAATGCTCTGGAGGAGTGCAGGACCAGAGAAGGCTCTGGACTGGGAGGGGGTTGAAGAATAACACAAGGGACTTCTTTGGTGGTGTTTATGCAAATTAGCTCTTCTCAAGAAAAATTGTCTTTCTGGTGCCCTCCAATAGGTGGCACTATAAGAATAAATGGTTTTCTTATCTTCTGGGGGAGAACTTTTTTTTTTATCCCAGCAAGCACTGCCATACTTCTAAAACTCCCTAAACCCCCTGGCAATCTCCACCCCTGAAACCAAAATCAAAGTCTTGTCCCCTACGCAATTAGTACCTTGCTCTGTACTGATGAGGGGCAGGAAGCACGAAACAGCGCGAGAGAGAAAACAAGAGAGTGAAAGAGAGAGAGAAAGCAAGAGAGTGAGAAAGAGAAAACAAGAAAGAGAAAACAAGAGAGCAAGAGAGAAAACAGGAGAGCGAGAGAGAGAGAAAAAACAAGAGACAGAGATAGAAAAAGAGGGAAAGAGAGAGAAAATGAGGGCGAGAGAGAAAACAAGGGCGAGAGAGAAAACGAGGGCGCGAGAGAGAAAAGGAGGGAGGGAGAGAGAAAATGAGGGTGGCACAGAGTAAAGGTAGGCGGCAGAGAGAAAAGGAGGGCGGGAGAAAGAAAAGGAGGGCGGGAGAAAGAAAAGAAGGGTGGGAGAAAGAAAAGAATTGTGGGAAAGAGAGGAAGGCGGGAGAGTGAAAAGGAGGGCAGGAGAAAGAGAAGAAGGGCGGGAGAAAGAAAAGGAGGGTGGGAAAGAGAGATGGAGGGTGGGAGAAAGAAAAGGAGGGTGGGAAAGAGAGAAGGAGGGCGGGAGAAAGAAAAGGAGGGCAGTAGAAAGAAAAGAAGGGTGGGCGAAAGAAAAGGAGGTTGGGAAAGAGAGAAGGAGGGTGGGAGAGAGGAAAGGAGGGCGGGAGAAAGAAAAGGAGGGTGGGAGAAAGAAAAGGAGGGTGGGAAAGAGAAAAGAAGGGCGGGAGAGAGAAAAGAAGGGCGGGAGGGAGAAAAGAAGGGCGGGAGGGAGAAACCGTGGGCGGGAGAAAGAAAAAGAGGGAGGGAGAGAGAAAAGGAGGGAGGGAGAGAGAAAAGGAGGGAGGGAGAGAGAAAACGAGGACAAGAGAGAGAAAACGAGGGCAAGAGAAAGTAAACGAGGGCGGGAGAGAGAAAATGAGGGCAGGAGAGAGAAAAGGAGGGTGGGAGACAGAAAAGGAGGGCGGCAGAGAGAAAAGGGGGCGGGAGAAAATGAGAGTAAGAGAGAAACGGAGGGTTGGAGAGAGAAAAGAAGGGAGGGAGAGAGAAAACGAGGGAGAGAGAGAGTACAAGTTTTCCTTCTCCTGGAGAAGAGTTAATTTGCATACTTTTTTCCCAGAGGACATTGTGAATACCAAGCTCTCAAGTCTCTATGGCATGAAATCTTGAGTCCCCGTGTCACACTGCAGCCCCTGCATTAGATAGAACACAGTGTTGTTTTGCCGGACATGTTCCTTTAAGCTGCATTGATTATTTAAATGCTATTTTATTTTTTTCTTTGTAATAAAAAAAGTATTTAAATAGCTTTTTTTTTATAATCCATGAGGCTTGGATAACACTCGTACGCGAGACGTCACTATAGGTAAGCAGGCAATGTGGATGTGACTGACTTTTGGGGACATTTATAAAACCATCAGCAGTGTAAAACTTCATGAAGTGACCAGATCACTAAACTTAGTATTACCTCCAAAAAAAAAGAATGATTGTGATTTTAAAAAACATATTTTCTAAGGATAGTGCAAGCCATGGAAAATACCATAAGCATTTTTTACATAATGTGCTTTTTTTGGGTGCAGTACCCCAAACTGCCTTTAGGAGTGCACTACTAATTGTGAGCAAATATTCAAATGAACAGCAATCTGATGGATTTATACAATGTTTCCCTTAAAGGAGCCACACCACATTCTTCCTATAATAACCCATATTCTTCAGCAGGTCACACAGTCATAAAGGCACAGGCAATAACAAAGACTAACGACTTCAATGATTATTAAACATAAGCAAGAGGAAAAAAAATGAAAAAAAACCCACGTGTATAAATAAATAATGGAAAAAAACAACAAAAAATAATAATAAAATAAGCTTTTTTTACCACCGCTTGTAATAAAAGGACACCATTGCTATCCTTGAATCCTGAGAGGTGGGTCACGTTTTGAGGGGGGGTGTTATATGCAGGGGGGAGGACACCCCAAACATGCTAGAAGGGGGGTATTTAAATAAATTTCACAGCAATAAACAAAAAAATAAAATAAAAATAATAATAATAATAATAATAACTGAGGTATTAGGGCAGCAAAGTATTGTCACAGACACTGCTTGGCTTCTAGGGCGTACATCCATGTAAGACCTAGAGGAATAGAAAATATAAATATATATTATAGAACTACCCTCAATACCGTTCTACATTACACCAGGGGTGAAATTGCATGGACCGTTCTGTGCAAATGTAAATCTGGACGGGTAGACCAAGCGGGATAAAAAGAGTTCATAGAAGGATGGTCACAACACACCACGAAATTACCCCGACAATAGGGTGAAGCACGAGGTATATTGGGTACATAACGCGTTTCGCCGCTTCCTCTTGGGTTTCTGATGTTTCAGTTCAGAGGACCATCTCCAATTTATGGCGGAACGGCCGTAACGCTGCCTCTGCAGGTCAGTATAGAGAATTGCACACAAAAAAAAAAGTATTGGCGGGGCCTTTGGTACTTAGTGACTTTTTCCCCATCACCAATCCCAAAGGTCTGCTCTTTATAGTCCACAATTTGCTCATTCAATATGAAGAAACATTTTTGAAAACAAGTTCATTTCTCAGCATGCTACTCAGGCCTGTCGGGGGGATCTCAACATGCGGAAAAGAAAAGGTTCTTAGCAGAAAACCAAAAGCAAGTCCTAAAAAACTGTGCATTTAATAGATCCCAAATGTTCTTTCGCTACCATGGAGGAGTTCCTCACAGAGGAACGGGAGAGATTGTCCTCACCCTTGATCCAACTTCCAAAGTCTTCTCCTTGAGAAACGTTTGGCCTTTGCAGTTGGGAATGTTTAAGGTGAACGGACGAGGAGGTCCTTCATCAAGACCCTTGGCGTTAGCTCGCCTCTTTTTTAAGTTTTCCGGAGCATCTCTTTGATCACAGATTCCCTTTGGTCTGATCTTATGGTTTAGATTTTGTTGCGCTTCTTCCTCCTCAGAATAAAAGTAGAGAAAATTAAGTCCAAAACCTAAAAAACGATCCCAAAGTCCCATGGGCTTGGAAGAAACAGATTGGGATGGGACAAGTTGGGAAGACTGATAAAAGTTTGTGCGAGATTCCGTCGAAGAAGACAAAGGCGTGTAGACTGATTTTATGTCCAGAGAGAAAGAACGTTTCAAGCTACTAATTTCACGACGTTGGTCGGATGAGATCCCCATGGAGGTAAACCTGCCCGCCAGGGTGGACTCGGACTCATCCTTTGCACAACCGCTGTCCAATTTGGTGGCATCGATGGCCACCTCTATTTCATGAGACACAGAGTTGAGATTGTGATTGCTTTGGCAAATCTGCTCGGGGTTAGCCGGTTTATCGGTACGTGACGGCTCGGTGCGCTCTCTGTCTGGAGGGCCGTCTGGATGAACCGTTTGGGTGGGATGTGATTGCCGGGAATTGACGAGACTCATCTCATACTCAAGAAGTTGCCCGAGAAAGTTGAAGTTGGGGGAAATGGTGGGTCTCTTTTCTTTAACAAATCTATTGAAGCAAGAAAATGATACGATTACCATAACAAAAAAAAAATGTGTACTGGTTGAAAAAGTCACAAAAAAGCAAGTCTCGAAAAGATGTAAAATTTTAGATCCCTTGCGTTAGAATTGTCCCTAGACGGAAGCTGATCATGAGCCAGGTCCTCCAGAGTGAGAGACAATCTGTGCAATGTAAGGACGGACCAGGTCCTCCAGAATAAGACATTCTGTGCAATGCAAGGACGGACCAGGTCCTCCAGAGTGAGAGACAATCTGTGAAATGCATGGACGGACCAGGTCCTCCAGAGTGAGAGACAGTCTAGGCCAGTGTTTCTCAACTCCAGTCCTCAAGACCCACCAACAGATCATGTTTTCAGGTTTTCCTCAAGCAGGCTTTCAGGATTTCCTTAAGGTTGCACAGGTGATGGTATTATTCCCTTTCTAATATCGAGGAAAACCTGAAAACATGACCTGTTGGTGGGTCTTGAGGACTGGAGTTGAGAAACACTGGCCTAGACTGTAGACTGGTCTATGCAATGCATGGACGGACCAGGTCCTCCAGAGTGAGAGACAATCTGTGCAATGCATGGATGGACCAGGTCCTCCAGAATGAGATACAGTCTACGCAATGCATGGATGGACCAGGTCCTCCAGAATGAGATACAGTCTACGCAATGCATGGATGGACAAGATACAGTCAGTGTAATGCATGGACAGACTAGGTAATCCAGAGTGAGAGACAGTCTATGCAATGCATGGATGGACCAGGTCCTCCAGAGTGAGAAACAGTCTGTGCAATGCATGGACAGACCAGGTCCTCCAGAGTGAGAGACAGTCTATATATTAAAGGGCTTTTCCAGCTTTATGATATTGATGACCTCCAATTGGGATAGGTCATCAATATCAGCATGTCACCATTAAGGACATTAACGACTTGCATATTTTGGCTAAACCACCTTGGTCTTATATTAATTCACACCAATTTACCTGTATGCATCATCCAGAGAAAGTCCCATCGACCTCATGATGTAAGCAATTGCAACGGCTGCTGAGCGAGAGATTCCAGCGAGGCAATGGACTAAAACTTTACCATTTACCAGCTCCACTTTTCCTGTTTGAAAAAATAAATAAATTTGCAAATCAATATAAAATATACTGCGATGCACTTATATAGATACAGAGGCGTTATAGAAGGGCCAAATGCTGAAACCTCCAAAAATCAAGTGAACGACACTCGTCTGAATTCATTTAGCAAATCATAGGGTTCTCAGCAGCCGAATTATCACAAATTAAAGAGTTTTTCCCAATATTCATACATGGGTATCGTTGGATAGTGCTTTTGAAAACAAGCAGATTTGCAATTTACTGCTTGTTAAAATTTGCAACTGTTCTAGAGATATTAACACTTTTCTTATGTGTATGCCTTGTTGCCTAGGAGACCGACCACCACCGCTGTCTGGCTTATAAGCACTGCCCGGGATCGGGAGCTAACAGAGTGCTCCAGTGACCCTGGACATGATAAAAAAAGTGATTTCAAGCTCAAATAAAGCGTTGGTAAGCACTGTGCCTGTGTTTCTGTCCAGCAGCAGTGGTCGGTCTCCATGGAGCTGTAAAAGAAAAATTGTTAATATCTCAAAAACGGATGAAAATTTTAATGAGCTGTAAATTGCAAAAGTGCTGGTTTTTACATGCACTATCTGACAACAGGATTTTGTAAAAATGGAAAAAACCCTTTAAAAACATCTGACTTCTCGACTAATCCATTTTTTGGGGCCGGAAAGGAATATGTCAGCTTGGAAACCCAATATTTTCTACCATTGTTTGTGGGTAGGATACAGCTTATGTGATCGCAGTTATATTTGCCCTATCGGATGTGTAATATTAGGAATGAGAGAGGAAAAGATACCTATGAACTCGACAGCTGCGCTGAGCCAGGGCAGGATCTTCTCACAGTAGCTGTCATTGATGGGGATGCGTAGAAAATGGTTATCAGAGATGAAGACGGGCTTTGGACAGCTGTAGCTGACGTTCAGCACATGCGTGATGCCATTCTGATTAATCACCTCCTATAAAAAGGACATTAAGCAGCACAATGAGATCACTGAACATGAGAAACCCATTCATAGCAAGAAGAAAAAAATCCCCACGAGTCACACAAATGATTGCTTTAAAAAAAAAAAAAAAAAGAAAAGACCCTTGTTGTCGACACGCGATGCTGGCCGCTAATTCATGTTACAGATCCTCCTTCAATAGCAAAGCCCGACTGTATATGCCAGGGAGTGAACATTACCAAATGATGCATAAAAGGAATTTTATAAAGCACCGTGGCCCTATAAAGGTTACCCTTTGGCAAGTGTGATCTAAAAAGTTGCAAAATTTTGGAGAACGCCAAGATTTGCTGCAATTTTTGTATCAATTTTAAACAAATTACATAAATCCCCCTTGATGTGCCTTATGGAAGTCAGACAATAATCAAAGGGGTCTGAGTACTTTAAGACTGTACCCTTCACCAGTTCAAGGGTGGATAGTTTTTGCTCTTATTTTATTATCGCTGCTTCCCTGAGTATTCCAATTTGTTTTTTCTTTTATAAATCGGCCATATGGTTCTAGAGATATGCACTCTTTTATTTGCTACTTATTCTATGGCTTTTACGGAGAGGGCGTGGCTAATAAGGGAGCTCATAGTAAAGAAACGCCCCTGAGGATCATGTGCCATGCCCCCGAGTAAATACACGCCATACCTTCAAGTAAAGACACTCCCCAGAGGATCCTGTACTATGTCTATGAGTAAAGACACAGCCTAGAGGATCATGTGCCATGTCTCTGCATAAAGACAAGCCCCAGAGGATTATGTGCCATGCCCCTGTGTAAATACATGCCGTGCCTTCAAGTAAAGACACTCCCCAGAGGATCCTGTGCCATGTCTATGAGTAAAGACACACCCTAGAGAGATCATGTGCCATGTCTCAAATACACGCTGTGCCTTCAAGTAAAGACACTCCCCAGAGGATCCTGTGCCATGTCTATGAGTGAAGACACAGCCTAGAGGATCATGTGCCATGTCTCTGCGTACAGACAAGCCCCAGAGGATTATGTGCCATGCCCCCGTGTAAATACACGCTGTGCCTTCAAGTAAAGACACTCCTCAGAGGATCCTGTGCCATGTCTATGAGTAAAGACACACCCTAGAGGATCATGTACCATGTCTCTGCGTAAAGACTTTCCCCAGAGGATCATGTGCCATGCCTCCGAATAAAGACACGCCCTAGAGGATCCTATGCCATGCTCCAGAGTAAAGTAACACCCCAGAAGATAATGTGCCATGCCCCATGGAAAAGAAACACCCTAGAAGATCGTGTTTCATGTCAACAAATAAAGACACGCCCTAGAGGATTTTGTGTCATTCCCCCAAGTAAAGAAACACTCCAAAAGATTCTGTGCCATGCCTCCGAGTAAAGACATGCCCCAGAGAATCCTGTGCCATGCCCTTGAGTAAAGACGCACCCTGGAGGATCCTGTGTCATTCCCCCAAGTAAAGACACACTCCAAAAGATTGTGCCATGCCCCTGACTAAAGACACAAACCTGAGAATCTTGTGCCACACCCTGAGTAAAGACACGCCCCAGAGGATTATGTGCCTAGTTTCCGAGTAAAGACATGCCTCAGAGTTTCCTGTAAGACGCCCTGAGTAAAAACACACCCTGAGGATCCTGTGCCACGCCCCCAAGTAAATACACACCTTAGAGGATCCTGTGCCATGCCCCAAAGTAAAGACACACCTTAGAGGATCCTGTGCCATACCCCGAGTAAAGACATGCCCCAGAGGATCCTGTGCCACGCCCCAAAGTAAATACACTCCTTAGAGGATCCTGTGCCATGCCCCAAAGTAAAGACACACCTTAGAGGATCCTGTGCCATACCCCGAGTAAAGACATGCCCCAGAGGATCCTGTGCCACGCTCCGTTGTAGAGACCAGATATATTTTGCATCATATAATTAAGCCCATATCTCTGGAACCTTATGGTGGATTTAATAAAGAAAAAATGCTCAAGGGAACAGCGGGAATAAAAGAAGAGCAAAAACTCATCACTTTTGACTTGCAGACAGGTCCTCTTTAATGAGAGCTAATCCATGATCCCAAATGGTGTTCTGGATGCTTTCAAGAAGATTGGTCATTTTTTAACAAACCAGCCACTGAGCTTTGTAACCCCAAAAAAGGAGACGATGGATCAGCTTCCAGTTGCACCTTAAAGCCCCCAGGCACATTGGATAAAAGTTTCACAAACAAATAGAATCAGCCAACCATCTAAGGAATACGGTGACCCACCACAACAGGTGATGGGGAGGATAAGGATCTGCCAATTTGAATTTCGTTGGCCAATCTTTTTTTTTTTGTAATAGAAGGTCACAGCATTTGGCTGCACAGAATGCTTCCTGACTTTCTATTGTTCTTGCTGCCAGTATTCTGTGTACTATGCAGCTTTCCTACTGGATTTACAGCTCTTCCCTTTTAAGACCTAGCAGGAGCTCTCTTCCATCCAGCTGCTGATTATAAGTATTCCCTATGTGTTTAAATACTCCCTTATTCCCTGGACTAGTGCTGGTGATATTATTCAGTCCATTCAAGCTCTGGTTGCAAGCAGGTGGCTTGTACTCCTCTGTGTTATCGTTGCTGAAACTTTGCTGAACTTCTACCTGAGTTATCTGTGGATAAGTAGTTCATGCTTTCCCCCTGTGTGTCCTCCTTGTGTCTTCTCTAGTGGTTACTGGGGTTGGTGAAGAGCTCATCCCTTCCGTTCACTATTTAGGGACCAGCACTAGGGATACCAAGGGTCAGGTATCCTGCTCAGGTCATAGGTGCAAAACCTATCTAGGGTGGTGAGGGACTTGCGGTAGGTTTGGTCAGCGGTCACCATCTCTCCCTTCCCTAGATACAGGCTTTCCCTTCCCTTCCCTTGGTCCTTCCCCGTACCTAGTGTGGCATATAAGCTGCCGACAGAGGAGACTAGTAACGGCTTTTTAAAAATTACATAAAATAAGTTATATTTTATAAACCTAAAATAATATGTAATTTCAGTGGTTGGAAAATGGTTAATTTTTCTGTTATGGTTCAGAAAAATGACTGCAGCAGGCAGGTGAAAGTGTCCATTGTGAACGACGGGTAAACAGAAAAATATTCTAGAAGACTACCTGATTGAATAAGACACATAATAATGGCGCTGGATGTAGGACTATGACTCATCCTAATTGAGAAAATCCCGTAGAGAGCTTCACCGCTGCGGTCTGAACGTTTCTCGTGAGATGGTAAATGTTACAGGGAACATTTTACAGTTTGCTGCCAATCTCAGGAGAGTTCAGTAAAATGGATACTCCGTTGCATCATGCAGTCATACTAGAAATACCCCATACCAGAAGAAGAACACCTATAGGACTGAACATATTTTGGGCTGTGCATTCCCTTTAAGGA
The DNA here is from genome assembly GCF_048569485.1 of Anomaloglossus baeobatrachus. Taxonomy (NCBI): domain Eukaryota; kingdom Metazoa; phylum Chordata; class Amphibia; order Anura; family Aromobatidae; genus Anomaloglossus; species Anomaloglossus baeobatrachus. The sequence continues at coordinate 49,984,235 of NC_134363.1, read as the reverse complement.
GGACCAGATCAAAAGTTCCCAATATTGCCTTTATCTTATTCCCGCTTCTATCCAGAGTGTTTCACTTTTTTTTTTTGCAAATCCGTCATACGGTTCCATATATATCGGCCTTTTTATTTGATGATAATTATTACAGGATCCTCGGGGGCGTGTCTTTAGGCTGTTCTGCATAATTATCCAATGAGCCAAGACTCCTTCGTAAAGAACATAAAAATTAGCACTAAATAAAAAGGCCAATATCTCTGGAACCGTTTGGCGGATTTAAGAAAAACAAAAAGCGGATTACTCAGGGGAGCAGCTCGAATAAAATATCGGCATACACTGGCTACTTTTGACTTGGTGAAAGGTCCTCTTTAAAGACTTACAATGGATGATTCTGGCCACCGTGGTCATATCATAAATCACTGCTGGTGTGTGCATGAGCTTTCTAGGTTATTTAAGGAAAGGAATGACAGGCTGCACTAAATTCTGCTGCAACGTGTTCTGCCTGGGAATGTAATGTAGACCGGCCAGATCACTGTAACATGCAACGGAGTCATTACCTATACATTAAGCTCAGGGCTGAGGCTGTGTAATTGCTGACGCTGCGCTCTGCAAGGTTGAAGCTGTGTTCATTCAAGGTTATTACTCTGTATGTAGAAACGTGCACGACTCTAGTGATTCCTACAAATTCTATGATCACAATCCACCAAACCATATGCTTCTGGATTATTCTGCCACCCCACTCCAAACTAAATTAAAGGATAGGGTGACTGAATTCCAATCACCCAACCGTCATGTTCCCTCAACATCTACCGGGAACAATCAGGAGACCTTGATACACATTAGCTTGGCCGATCTCGTGGGAACGAATTTTGTAGTCCATTCAATTATTAGACTGAGAAATAATTTTAAAACCCGTAGAAACGTGATGATTTCAGAGAAGCGGGATGACTTCTAATTTTTATGGGGCCTTCAGATGGTTTTTAAAAATGAAATGAGCCTCATAGATTAAATGGCCACTAGGTATTTAATTCGGTCTAGCATAGTAGTCATCATCTGGTCGTCCAATCAGAAAAGGTTACATCAAAATTAGTCCTCAAGGTTCTTAAACCACTTCATAAATTGTGTTTTTCAGCCCAAGGATGCCACCCATGACTGTGCCTAATTTGTTTAATTATTGGTGTTTTTCGGTCCACGGGTGCCACCCATGGCTGTGCCTAATTTATTTAGCTTACTGGTGTTTTTTGGCCCAGGGATGCCACCCATGACTGCGCCTAATTTGTTTACATTATTGGTATTTGTTGGCCCAAGGATGCCACCCATGACTGTGCCTAATTCGTTTACATTATTGGTATTTTTCGGCCCGAGGATGCCACTCATTACTGTGCCTAATTTCTCAATATTTCTGGCACTTTTTGGCCCAATGACGCCACCCATGACTGTGCCTAATTGGTTTAGATTATTGGCGTTTTTCGGCCTAAGGATGCCACTCATGGCTGTGCCCAATTTCTTTAGATTACTGGCATTTTTCGACCCAAGGATGCCACCCATGGGTGTGCCTAATTTCTTGGTGTTTTTTGGCCCAAGGATGCCACTTTTGACTGTGCCTAATTTCTTTAGATTATTGGTATTTTTCAGCCCACGAATGCCACCCATGGCTGTGACTAATCTCTTTAAATTACTGGTGTTTTTTTGGCCCACGAATACCACCCATGGCTGTGCCTAATTTGTTTAGATTACTGCTATTTTTCAACCCAAGAATGCCATCCTCGACTATACCTAATTTTAGATTACTGGCGTTTTTCATCCCAAGGATGTCACGTCAACTGTGGCTAATTTATTTAGATTACTGATGTTTTTCAGCCATGGCTGTGTCTAATTTTAGATTACTGGCGTTTTTCGGCCCAAGGATGTCACCCATGGCTGTGCCTAATTTGTTTAGATTATTGGCGAGGTCTTCTCTAACAGATTATTTTTGTAGAGCTTCATATAAAAAAGAAAAGGAAAAAAACCCCAATTCTATTAAAATCTGCCAGTCTGCACACTACCAGCACAAGCGGAAAGTCTGAAGACATAAACCTTTCTCACCTGTCACCTACCGAAGACAAAAGGTTAAACTCATTCGGCAGAAGGAGGAAGCAGTTTGTAACATGAGCCGTGTATGTTTATGGTTCATACCTGATCCATGACATCATTCTGGGAGCCCAGGTAAAGGTGCGGCAGGATACGGGTAACAGACACAGTGGATGTGGACAGACACGGCTGTGATATACTCGTGTGCAAAATATTCGAGGTGCGGCCTTCACACAGGTTGGGGAATTGTGATGAGAATTCGGCAAACCCACCTGTAGGAAAAAAGGCAACAGGTTGAAAATGTTGACAGAGCAAAAAAAACACAGACAACCCGACATATATTTTTCTGGGCTGGTTTATTTTTGTGCGGCACATCGGATAACTTTATTTAGTGTTGCATAAAGGTGCACCCAGCTGGATTTTTTTTCTCCTCCTCACTATTTTTGGCAAGTTACCTAATTTGGTGTGGACTGGGTGATGGGATCACGGCATAGGCCATTTAAAGCAGGATGACTGCAATGATAATACAGCGTTTCTTTCTGGGTGAGATGATTTGTGAGTGTGAGAAAATTTGATTCTGACCGGCACTTAGAGTTGGTCCGATGCCAATTCTTAATGTACGCCTGCAAATCCGGGTTAGGCAGATTGCCAGGGTAAGGCGAGAGGGGTAGTTTAATTTCGAGAGAGGTGAATTTGGGATCGCAGAAATTATAATTATTGTTACAAGTTGCATCTTAATATATCAACTCCAACCACACAATGCTTTGTGGCCATACTCGCACAACCCTATCTGCAAGTAACTTCTATAATGTAGGTCGTGAGAAAAGAAAATGGGACATCAATATCATGACTTAAAGGAAAAAAAAACTATTACTTTCTAAAAATATGTATTTTTTTAACTGATGTAAATGCCCCTGTTCCCCTGAATCTGGCATAGTTTTTCTTTTCTTCCTACGCCTCTCCTTTCCTGAGTTATGGCCCTTTCTTTCCTGTATATAAGTCTACTCTTATTGACAAGAGGGTGTAGCTCTAAAGTTGTCCTTTTCAGGATCACACCCCCTTGGCTGATAAGACCAGATATTTATGGAGGAAAGAATGGGCCATATCTAAGGAACGGAGAGGCGTAGAAACATGAGAAAAACAGCGCCGGACTCAGGAGAACAGTGGCATTTACACAGGTAAAAAACCCAAACAAATAAATATATATATATATATATATATATATATATATATATATATATATATATATATATATATAAAAAAACAAACAAACATAGAGAGCGGGAGTGAGAGATGTTGTACATCTATTTATTGAGGTTTTTTCACCTTTACTATTTGGACACTGTTATATATATATATATATATATATCTATATATATCTATATATATATATATAGATATATATATATATATATATATATTACAAGTTCCATATTTTATGTGGAATTTATGGTGCATGGAGTCGCTTACCTAGTGGAAAAAAAATCTCAAAATACAGCAACCACCCACAAAAATTAGCTCATTCATACAGGTTCAAGCTATTGGCACACTGAGCTATATATTTTTAAATGCCAATCAGTCAATTGAATGGCCAATTCTAAACACACACAATCGCATTGGGTTGTCCAAAGCAAGAGCCCTATTTACTTATTGGGAAACCCAGTGTAGAATATGGAGACAAGTCGCGTAAAAATGACCATTTAATACCTAAAAAATTGGAAGACTTCTTGCAATGAAAGTTTGAAAGAAAAAAAAAAAGACATAGAAAGCATAAAATTCTTTTTTCCGCCAATATTCTTGCCATGAAAGTTTTAAAAAAAACAAAACAAAAAAAAACAAAAACAAAAAAAAATATAAAAAATGTCTTCCCCCATTCTCTTGGAATTGGTGAATGTATTCCACCTCTGCCCGTTAACGTCCGACTCATTTTTTTGCAGTCTGCTAGTCTTTTTTCTCTTGGGTAATGACCTCATACAGCAAAACATGGATCATGCAGCACTTTCTGAAATCCAGTACGTGTGCTGAGTCTCTTAAAACATGATCTCACTCGGAAATAGATGAATTAGTCAATAGGACAATTTGGTCTGAATGAAAAAAAAAAAATCAATGGCGCTATCGCTTTTTCTGAATGCAGCTAAGGTTGGGTCATCTTGCTCTCGGCTCTACCACCATTCAAAAATGAGGTCACATTTCCTCATTGACATCAGCCTGAGCTTTTACATGGCCTGTCCTGGATTCCCATTGACAAGATTTAGACATAATCTTCGAGGACATATTCATGAGTAGAAATTTTGACTTCCACCAAACTTTATGGGATTAACATTAATGCCTTAAGACAATTCCCTAATGGATGTCATTGAGATAAGTAGGAGCCCAAAAAGGTGAACCTTCAAACCTTGCTATGACCTACTTATAAAGAGTGACATGTGTTCTGTTGGACTCAGTCCGTCCACGTATTTCATGGATGGCCACTCAAAAAGACATAACAAAAATTACCAGGATCTACCATCTGATCGTTGGTCCAACTTCTGTTTGAAAAAGGGGTCATGAGACAACCCCTGAACATATACTTTATATATCAATTGGACCATCTGATTGTTGGTCCGTCTGTTTGAAAAAGGGGTCAGGAGACAACCCCTGAACATATACTTTATATATCAATTGGACCATCTGATTGTTGGTCCGTCTGTTTGAAAAAGGGGTCAGGAGACAACCCCTGAACCTATACTTTATATATCAATTGGACCATCTGATCATTGGTCCAACTTCTGTTTGAAAAAGGGGCCACGAGACAACACCTTAACACATACTTTATATATCAGTTGGCCAAATGCTTGTTTGACCAACAACTTTCCACACAATTCCCCAATACACAAGTATGATCAGTTTGGCCAAGTGTACATGTGTTCTGAAAGGGAAGAAGGGAGTAGGCAGATATCACCTGGCCAAGAAAAGATTTGGCATGAAGAATTCCCACAACCTTCCCCCTACCCCACATCTGCCACCAGGGGAATGTTGAGATGCCACCATACACTTTACACATGACCTGGACAAGGGGCGGCCCGCGGGCCACATCCGGCCCGCCTACTCTCTGTGACCGGCCCGCCTGGTTCAGGGTGTCCTTGCTGGCCAGTCAGTGATGAGGGCAATCTGACCTGTTGTCCGGAGCTCCAGGCTCCGGGGAGGTCCCTGGTCAGATCACCGTCATCACACACTGCGTGCTGGGCAGGGAGCGATCCTGCAGCTCCGAACAGTGCAGGCAGCGAAACGCAGGAATCTCTCTTCTGTTCCCTGCCCGGCAGATGCTCTGTGTGACACACGCGCGCCCTGATGTCGTCAGTACGGCACGCATGTGTCATTTGAAAAGTTCCCGCCCGGCAGGAGAAGAAGCTGCAGCCGGGACCCGTACGGAGAGAAGCAGTGTCGGGGCTCCTAGGAAAACAGCAATCGGCGCAGCCTAGGTATGTAAAAGAGAAGCAGCTCAGTGGGGGGCCCGTACGGAGGTGCCTGAGGAGGGGACAATATGAGGGGAGAGGTGAGTGGTTACTAGTAACCTGCGGGGACAATGGGGGGTGGTGGGGGGCTGGGGGAGGGGGGTAACTGTTGACAAATATTTGGGGTGTAGTGATGTAGTATATGGGAATGTAGTTTTATAGGTGTAGTATATGGGGGGGTGTAGTGGTGTAGTATATAGTGATGTAGTATAATACAGGTGTAGTATATAGGAGTGTAGTGGTGTAGTATATAGTGGTGCAGTTTATTACAGGTGTAGTATATAGTGATGTAATGGTGTAGTATATTACAGGTGTATATAGGGGTGTAGTGATGTAGTATATTACAGGGGTATATAGGGGTGTAGTGATGTAGTATATTAACGGTGTATATAGGGGTGTAGTGATGTAGTATATAGTGGTATAGTATATAGAGGTGTAGTTTATTACAGGTGTAGTGTATAGGGATGTAGTGATGTACATTACAGGTGTAGTTTATGGGGGGTGTAGTAATGTAGTATATGGGGATTGTTTGTGTGTGTATGAACGTATACAGTGTGTGTATATGTATATATATATATATATATATATATATATATATATATTGTGAGGTAGCGCGGTCGGCTGCGCAGCAGAAGACACGGGATCCAGGCATATAGGTTCACAGCACACGGTGTTTAATGTCCAAACAAAAATCCACAGCAATATACATGTCTCTCCAGCAGAGACTCAGGGAGTTGTGATCACTCCCTCACACCCGGCACACCTGCCCCTCGTTCCTGTTTCCATTTAACCCTTCCTTCAGCCTGTAGGGAAACAGCATTAACCCTAGAGTGGATTTACTTTCTATCATGGAGTGAGCACAACCGGGGCGAGACATACCGGCCGTCATAGATAACCCCGGTCACAGTCTCACATACCCCCCCCCTCAGTTCAAGCGTGCGGGGTTGAACTCCCGCCATCAAACACGGGCCGCGGGACAAGGCATCGGCGTTGACCTGCAACCTACCGGCCCGGTGTTCAACCGTAAACCGGAAGTTCTGCAGAGAAAGGAACCACCGGGTAACCCGGGCATTCCGTTCCTTGGCGGACCTCATCCAGACCAGCGGAGAGTGATCAGTCACCAAGCGAAACTGCCGTCCCAGCAGGTAATAGCGTAGGGACTCCAAGGCCCATTTAATCGCCAGGCACTCCTTCTCCACTACGCTATAATTCCGCTCGGGAGGGGTGAGCTTCCTACTCAAGAAGGTGACGGGGTGTTCCTCCCCCTGAACCACCTGAGACAGCACTGCCCCCAGGCCGACCTCAGAGGCGTCAGTCTGTACTATGAACTCCTTCCGGAAATCAGGGTTGACCAGAACGGGTTGTCCGCACAGGACCCCCTTCAGGGCCCGGAAGGAGTCCTCGGCCTGCGGAGTCCAGCGCACCATGACGGACTTCTTGCCTTTGAGAAGGTCCGTCAAGGGGGCTGATAGTCCCGCAAAATCTCTTACAAACCTCCTGTAGTACCCCACGATACCCAGGAAGGCCCTAACCTGCTTTGTGGTCAGGGGTCTAGGCCACTTCTGGATCGCCTCAACCTTGTTAATTTGGGGCTTTATCACTCCTTGGCCTATCACGTAGCCCAAGTAGCGGGCTTCCGTGAGTCCCAACGCACATTTCTTGGGATTGGCTGTCAATCCGGCTGTTCGAAGCGCGTCCACCACCGCTTGTACCTGTTCCAAGTGGGTCTGCCAATCGGGGCTGTAAATAATGATGTCATCAAGGTACGCTGATGCATACGCCTGGTGGGGTTCCAGCACTAAGTCCATCAACCTCTGGAACGTGGCCGGAGCGCCATGTAACCCAAAAGGCAAGACAACATAGTGGAAGAGACCCTCCGGCGTAACAAAAGCGGTTTTCTCCTTGGCGGACTCCGTCAGTGGCACCTGCCAGTACCCCTTGGTCAGGTCGAGCGTGGTAAAATATCGCGCCTGTCCCAGCCTATCAATCAGCTCATCCACCCGGGGCATGGGGTAGAGATCGAACTTGGATATTTCGTTCAATCTCCGGAAGTCATTGCAGAACCTTAAGGAGCCATCGGGTTTTGGTATTAGGACAATGGGACTAGCCCATTCACTCCGGGATTTTTCGATGACCCCCAGGCGTAGCATTGTCTTCACTTCTTCTGATATGGCTTGTCTTCGAGCCTCCGGCACGCGGTATGACTTCAGGCGTACCTTCAGGTGGGGCTCGGTGACAATGTCATGTCGTATCAGACTGGTCCTACCCGGCAACTCGGAGAAGACATCGGGGTTCTGCTGAACCAGCCGTCTGGCCTCTCGCCTCTGTTGCTTGGTGAGGGCTTCTCCGATCCTTACTTCCGGTTCGTCCTCTCCGGAGGTCGCTGAAGCCGGGAGTGAACGACCCGAAGAGGAGGGAGATGGGGGAAACTCAACCATCAGGCTTTCCCGTTCCTGCCACGGTTTTAATAGGTTGACATGGTATATTTGTTCAGGTTTCCGCCTACCGGGCTGCAATACTTTATAGTTGACCACCCCGACTTTTTCCTTTATCTCGTAGGGGCCTTGCCACTGAGCCAGGAATTTACTCTCCGCCGTGGGGATTAATACCAACACCCGATCCCCGGGTTTAAAGGTCCGCACGGTGGCTTGTCTATTATAGCGGCCGCTTTGCGCGGCCTGAGCCTCCTGTAAATGCTCCTTCACAATTGGCATGACCGCGCTTATGCGGTTCTGCATTCCTAAAATGTGTTCAATCACACTTTTATGGGGGGTGGGCTCTTGCTCCCATGTTTCCTTTGCCAGGTCCAACAATCCCCGGGGATGTCGCCCGTATAACAATTCAAAAGGCGAAAACCCCGTGGATGCCTGTGGCACCTCTCGGATGGCAAACATCAAATAGGGAAGCATCATATCCCAGTCCTTCCCGTCTTTGGAGATCACCCTTTTTAGCATGGTTTTCAGGGTTTTATTGAATCGTTCTACTAACCCATCCGTCTGAGGATGATACACAGACGTACGCAACTGCTTGATCTGGAGTAGCCGGCATAGTTCTTTGGTCACTTTAGACATGAATGGGGTCCCCTGATCCGTAAGGATCTCCTTGGGCAACCCCACCCGGCAGAACACAGAAAACAACTCCCGAGCTATAAGCTTCGCCGCAGTATGTCTGAGAGGTATCGCCTCTGGATACCGGGTGGCATAGTCAACGATCACTAGGATGTGTTGGTGCCCTCGAGCAGACTTTACGAGGGGCCCCACCAGATCCATCCCTATCCGTTCAAAAGGGACTTCTATAATGGGTAACGGCACCAACGGACTGCGAAAGTGGACCAGTGGTGCGGTAAGCTGACACTCCGGGCAGGTTTCGCAGAACCGTTTTACCTCCCCAAAGACCCCGGGCCAATAGAACCTTTGCAATATTCGCTCCTGCGTTTTCTTGACCCCTAGGTGGCCACTCATCAGATGTTTATGAGCCAAGTCGAGGACCCGCCGGCGATACGGCTGGGGCACCACCAACTGCTCCACCCCCACGCCCCGTATTTCATCTACCCGGTAGAGTAAATCCTGTTTAAGAGCGAAATGGGGGTACCTTACCTGGGCACCGGGCAGCTGGGCCACCCCGTCAATTACTAACACCCTATTCCGGGCATGTATTAACGTAGGGTCCTGGAGTTGGGCTGTCCCAAACGCATCCGGGGATGCCTCCAAGTCCGGGATGGGCTCGACCGTCTCAGCCTCTCCTGCCAATACCTCTAGGGGCGACCTATCGGGTTCACATTCTGTCCCTATCATGGGGACCCCTACGGCAGGTGTCCCGGATTCAGGATTGTAGGGCTCAGGCCCCGGACTGACCAATATCGGAGGGGACCTAGGGGTTCCCTTCCATAAAGTCCAAAAATAGGGCAGATCCCGTCCTAGGATCACGTCATAAGGAAGAGTGTTAAGCAGTCCCACCTCATGTTGCACCTGACCACAAGGTGCTGTGATGGTGACAATCCCCGTGGGATAGTCTCGGCGGTCCCCATGTATGCAAACCACCCCCACGGTACGTCCTGTGGCCTTTACTTTAGCCCTCAAGGTGGATCGCACAAGGGTCACTAAGCTTCCGGAATCCAACAATCCTGTAACCGGACATCCATTCACCTGTATTTGGCACAAGTGGGGCTCAGTCTCTGGGGGAACCAGGTCAGCGGTACACACCACCTGAGCATACATTGAACCCCGCCGGGTAACCCCACAATCCATGGGCTCCGTGGTCAGGGGACACTGGGCTTCCATATGTCCCACCCGCTGGCACCGCCAACATCTAATAGGGAAGGAAACCCCCTTGACAAGTTGTCGTTTAGGGTACATGGCCTTCCGGACCTCAGGAACGGCGGGCGCGGCCTCAGCCAGGATGGTAGCGGACTCCTGTACCGGTGTCGGCGGTGGGTCCTTGGCCCTAGGCTTGGAGGGGCCGGACCGACGGGCGGTACGCAAAGTCTCAGTGTCCCGTATCAAGTCCTGCGTAGCCACATGCCGCTCTACCAGGGACACTAATTGGTCCAGGGTACTCGGGTCACCCTGTCCTACCCACCGTTGAACGGTGACGGGTAAAGTGCGCACAAAACGATCCACTACTACCCTTTCCACCATTTGCGCCGGGCTCAGAGTGTCAGGCTGCAACCACTTTTTTACAAGATGTAATAAGTCATAGGCCTGGGAGCGTACGGGTTTGGCTTCCTCATAGAACCACTGATTTACCCGCTGAGCCCGTACATAGGTATTCACCCCCAACCGAGCCAGTATTTCGGCTTTCAGGGTCACATAGTCAATGGCGTCCTCGGTACCGAGGTCCAGGTACGCTTTTTGGGGTTCCCCCGTCAGATAGGGCGACAATACCTCAGCCCACTGGGGGGTCGGCAGCTTTTCCCGCTCGGCCACCCGCTCAAACACTGCCAGGAACGCTTCCACATCATCCCCCGGGGTCATCTTTTGCAACGCTTGTCTCACCGCTTTCCGGACGCTGCCGTCGTCACCCGGTCCCGGGGTTGTTGCTGCCGGTCCGGCACGGATTGACTTGGCCAGGAGAACCATCTGTTCTTGGTGCCTTTTTTCCTGCAATTTCAAGGATTGCTGGTGCTGTTGCTGCTGTTGCTCCAACGTCCGGAGCAGGTGGGTATTCACCTGTTGTTGCTGTGCATTAGCCTCTTGTTGTTGTGCATTAGCCTGCTGCTGCTGTGCATTAGCCTGAGCCAAATGCCTTAGTATGTCCTCCATGGCGTCGCTGGGTTTGGGCCGTAGTATAGCTGCTTGAATCCAGGACATGTGCTACCGGATCACCAGAAAAGGAAGTACACCTCACCGGGCTGGCATGCCCGCCGATTCTCCACCATATGTGAGGTAGCGCGGTCGGCTGCGCAGCAGAAGACACGGGATCCAGGCATATAGGTTCACAGCACACGGTGTTTAATGTCCAAACAAAAATCCACAGCAATATACATGTCTCTCCAGCAGAGACTCAGGGAGTTGTGATCACTCCCTCACACCCGGCACACCTGCCCCTCGTTCCTGTTTCCATTTAACCCTTCCTTCAGCCTGTAGGGAAACAGCATTAACCCTAGAGTGGATTTACTTTCTATCATGGAGTGAGCACAACCGGGGCGAGACATACCGGCCGTCATAGATAACCCCGGTCACAGTCTCACAATATATACACACACACACACACACACACATATATACTGCTGGACTACTATAATTAACTTGGTTCTACATCTTATACATATATTTCTTATACGGCCCCATGGGAAAATTAATTGCCCACCCCTGCTTTACACGGTTGGCTTGTTTCACCCAAATTGGCTGTTTCGAGCAGCATTAATCTAATGTATACATACAGGTTTATTAATACAGCTAATCACCAGGACTTTGTAAAGATTTCAATACGTGAAATTTAGCTTACCTTCTAATAGAGAAACCGAGCTGTATTTTTTCTCTAACTTTCCGACAATCAAGGACACAAAATGGCCAGCAGATAACTCCTGATTGCCCTGGTCATATACAACTACTTGCTTCTCAATTGAAGCATCAATCTGTCGAATAAGAAAAACAGAACAATGTTGAGAGGGTGGAAATCCAAGGACAACTCTTGTGGTTAAGAAAAAAGATCACAATTCAGTAGAGGAAATGAGTTAGCCTATCCTTCCGTAAACCCATTAGTCAAGAGGACACCATGCATAGATGGTCACCAAAACTGAACAACCCTAAAGCTATCTATGGCTAGAACATGACAGAAGATGAAAACTGAAGGTTTTAAGTAATAACTTTTCTTCTAGTCTCCATCAGATCTTTTGTCCAGTCTTAAGAAGCCACAACACAACTAGTCAAGATTGTCCAACATGGAGCTCCAGTCTTTAGAAGCCACAACGCAACTAAGTCAAGATTGTCCAACATGGAGCTCCAGTCTTTAGAAGCCACAACGCAACTAAGTCAAGATTGTCCAACATGGAGCTCAAGATTCTATGATTTCAAACACTTACAATACTAAGCTCCTCCATCATCTTACTGATCCGATTCCTAACTGATGGCGAGAACTTTACTTGCGTAATTCTAAAAGTGTTTCTCCTGGATTTCTTTATTTTTTAACAGCTTTGCATTTTGCAAGTCAACATAGAAGACTTGTCAGCTATGAAGCACGAGGTTTCTTGTTGCCCACGTCTGCCTGCTGCAGTATTGACCCTGACTGGCCTATATTTAGGTCTGGATGATTCATATTCATTTTAAAAGTAACATGCAGTCAGTAGGGGGTATCGGATAACAAGCATCCTGATTATTTTGGAGGAATGTCGATAGTAACAAGATACAAGATGCACTGAGCTCAGCGCTCTCGAAACGGTGAAGTCTTGGTCAACAAACCTTAGGGTGTGGCAGCACAAGAAGCTCCTTGAGAAGACGTTTTCGGGCCAGCTTGGACCCGCACAGGTTTACCGAGCCCACCACGTGGAGATTGTTGTATTCGCTGAATGAGCGGCAGTCAATCACCAGGACCCCTTCACTGTCCTCCCTCAAGATGCCAGCCAGTTTTTGGGCTTGTATTGCTTGGGGAGGCTTCCTCTCTCCACCCATTTTGATCAGTCTGTTATAAAAAATGAAAAGGGATGGAAAGTAAAAAATAATAAATCATACAGTTTCATCATTCATGAAAATATGTTTGAGTAATACTACTATTATCTAAGGAACCATAAGTCGCCAATGCGGTGTTGTCTGCTACTATTAGGCAAAGAGAAGATCATCACGATGGTCGGGCTGCTCTCACGGAAAGGAGCAGTTTCCGAAAAGTCAAATCAAGGTTTTCTATTCACTTCAACGCGTTTCGGTAATAAACCGAATGTCTTTTAATATTTAACAAATTGTCATGCAGTGTTGTATAAGACAGACATTCGGAGTAAGATTCAGCTGCTACTTGTCCACAAGGTCATGGCTGGACTGTCTACTGCATCTTCCTGCTCCACCAATTTTTCAATGTTTGTTTTCGGTCTACAATAGACTTATTGTGAAGAAAATGCAGATAGGGGCTGCCTGGCTGATTATTATTATTATTATTATTATTATTTAAAAGCTTCAAGTGGAATAGAAAAAAAAGCAAAAAATCCCTTCGTTGTTCCGCAACTGCCGGTCTCTGCCTCCTAGACCTACTTAGCGGACAGGAAATGCACACACAGCCAATCACTGGATGAGACGTTGACACGCCTCAGCCAGTGATTGGTTATTGGCATTTCCTGTGTGTCAAGAGGGGGGTCCTAAGGATCAGCACAACAGAATCAGAGGTGGTACTACTTGTTTTTTTTTTTAATTTCAAGGGTTTATATATTAAAGACTGGAAGTTAACACTTCCTGATTGTTGGAAGTCCGGCCGTTGGGACTCCCACCGATCCCAACAACTGGGTTCTAAAGAGCTTTGTTTGAATGTAGCCAAAATTTGAGCTTTATTTATTCTCAGTGGGACTGCAGAAATCGCTGGAGCGCCGCTGTATCCAGCACTAACATTCATAATGAATGGAGCAGAGGCGCACATACTGTAAACCTGCTCCATTTAGCTGGTGACCTTCATCAGGACCAAAAAAAATTTGGTCGGACATCCCCTTTAAGCACTATCTGCTATCCTCCTGAGATAAGGATGTACCATGCCCAATACATCAATGAAACATTATATATTAGCAAAGGAGAACATATTTTCAGCATTAGCTAATGGATGTATTCCAGTCCAGGATATTTAGTAGCACTCAGCTAGTTTAGACAGGTAGAAGAATACTTACGTGAAAAGCCTGATTTATGTAAACACCTGACTCAAAAAACAACCTCCGACAATAAATCACAATTTATTATGTGCAAGTGACTAAAGGGCAGTGTATTAAAAGCCAGAGGTTACCATGTATCACACACTCACAAGCAAGAGATGCCATGGAATAAATGGCGCAATAATAATAATGGTGGAATATTAACAATCAATGGTTGCAAATCAAAACCATTCTAATAAGGTTACAAAAAAATTTAAAAAATAAATAAAATAAAAAAAATGAAAAAAGGAAAAAAAAAAGAAAGAAAAAAGAAAAATTAAAGAAAAAAAAAGAAAAAAGATAAAGAAAAAGGGAAAAAAGAAAAAAAAAAAAGAAAAAAGAAATAAAAAGAAAAAGAAGAAAAATAAAAAAAAGAAAAATTAAAGAAAGAAAAAAATGAGAAAATGAAAGAAAAAAAGGAAGAAAAAAGAGAACTAAAAAGGGAAAAAAAGAAAAAAAAAAGAAAAGGAAAAAAAAGAAAAAAGGAATAAAAAGAAAAAGAAGAAAAATAAAAAAAGAGAAAATTAAAGAGAAAAGGAAGAAAAAAGAAATAGAGAAAAATTAAAGAAAAAGGAAAAAGAAAGAAAAATTAAAGAAAAAAAGAAAAGAAAAAATAAAAAATAAATAAAGAGCAAAAAAATAAAAAAAAATATTATACTTTTTCTTTCCTTTTACTACTTAATATATTCATACATTTTTATTTATATATTCCTTAACCAGCACACAAATCAGTTTTATTCTATCCCCTTGGGGGTTTGAGAATATTTTCGGGTACTTTTTGGATCTTTACTAAATCACTGGCAGGACGAAGTCAGAACATGAACTGGGGAAGGGGGAGGGGGGAGAAAAGAAGAAAAAAAAAAAAAAGAAAAGAAACATAAAGCCATTCATTACATGTCCTCAAGAACACAGCCAAGTGATGTAATTTGGGAAATTTCGAATGTTGCATGTGGCTTTTCTGGAACACATAATAAAACATTATGTTTTAAGGCTATGAGTCTTCTTTTTTTTTCCTCTCTTTCTCAATGACCTTGTTCTGACTCAAGAAGACATTTTTGGATATATTTAGGATGCTAAACACTAACATTGACCTAACTTAGGAAATCTGGTAACAATGCAAAAACCTGATGTTTGATTTATAACTATAGGCTTTAAAATGTATCTCAGTGGAAACCATAATTTTCGATTATTTTTTTTTACATTTTTTAAAGTGTACCCTTTTGATTAATTTTTGTACGTCTGATAAATACAAATAAAAAAAAAACCGATTGTGCAGTCCGTTTATTTGGTTTTTTTTATCGATTCAAATACATGAGTTTGATCCATACTTTGGATCAAAAAATACACATTTTCTTTTTTTTTATTTTTTTTTTAACAGGCACTAGGTTTGCCTAAAAACACAGACATATGACCAACCCCATAGACTGGAAATGGCATGTTTGCTATCCAGGGAAAATATAGGCACTGATGAAACATGGATGTCTGAATGAGGCCTGGAAATATTTAAAAAAATAAATAAAATTTAAATTTAAAAATCTAAATTTTTTTAAAGGGGTGTTCCCATCTCCAAGATCCTCTCCCAATATGTAGTAGGTGTAATAATAATAATAATAATAATATTAGAAAATGCCTCTAATTAGAAATGTAGTATAGTTCTCCTGATTAGGCATGTCTCTTACCTCATGTGCAGGGCATTGCAGCTTAGGTATCCATTGCTACAACCACTCGTATAGTGACAGTTAGTTGCTGTGATTGAAACCATGGATACCTAAGCTACTGCATGAGGTAAGCGGACAAGGCTAATCAGGAGAACTATACTACATTTCCAATTGGAAGTATGTGCTAATATTATTATTACACCTACTACATATTGGGATAGGATCTATTTAAATTTACTAGAGAAAAAAATAGTCCTCAGAGCTTAAAAAAAAAAAAAAAAAAAAAATAATATACATATATATAAAGAAAAAAATAATAAATATATATATATATATATATATATATATATATATATAAAATAAAAACATAATAATATATAATAAAATAAATATAAAGTTTTATATATATATATATATATATATATATATATATATATATATATATATATATATATATATGAGAAATATTTTCTCTTCTTTTTTCATGCTAGAATGTTTTTTTTTTCTTTTCCAATTGATTTTTTTTTATTCCTTGCTCGGTTTTTGTAAACTACTGATAAACATAAACAGCAAACAAATATCCAAAATGCAGCAATTAATTTTTTTTTATATAGGTTTCTTTATATTACTGGGAAAGCATTACATTTTTACTATATATATACTGTATGTAAATATATATATGCATACAGTATATATATAGTAAAAATATATACTATATACATATACGGTATATATATATATATATATATATATATATATATATATATATATATTTATTTTTTTTATACTACTAGAAAATAAAAAAAAAAAAAAGAAATAAGTATCCAAAATGCAGAACTGATTTTTTTTTTTATGTATTTTTCTATAGGTTTCTCTATACTACTGGAAAACGAAAAATAAACAAAATACAAAAACAAAAAAAAAAACCCATGTCAAAAGTATATAGATATGAAAAAGATCTGCACAGAAAATAATTCTAAAATAACATGACAATTATGGCGCTTTTTGTGCAAGTTGCAATTTATTCCCATGGGAGGGGCACATCTAAAGCTATAAATGGCAGATTTACAAGGCAAAGATATAATATGGCCGGGCCTATTGCAATAGTCCTGGAATAATCTTTCATGCATGTAATAGACATTCTCCATGTGTTTGGTAATGGCATATGTGATCTCAGAATGACATGCTATATTCCATTGTGTTAGTGCATTTGCTATAGATAACCGCACTGGCCGGTACCAGCCTTCTTTGGTCTAGGCATTAGGTCACAACCCCGACCGGTCGGGCTGTAGATGAGGTCATGGTGTAAGACGGGCCACGGATCTGTGATGTAATGGGATACCACAGCCATGACTTACTGCTGGAAATATCATTCTCAGGAGCAGATCAACATCTCCATGTAACATGGTGACCACAAAACTCAGAACTAAAAATATCTAAACTAATCAATAAGAGCTTAATGACATAATACCGGAGGTCTCCAGCAAGTCTACTGCCCACATAATTGCTTTATTAACCATTCACACACGCTATCATTGCCTCCTCGCAATGATATGATACATTAATGTTATGCAAATCGCTCAAATATCTTCTTCTTTGTGTTATCACCCATTTTAGGCTCCGAATGGCTCCTTTGTATCACCAATAAGGACGTTAACAAAGAAAAGGATTTGTAGAATCATATCAGATTTTCCAAAATATAAAATATAGTATATAATATATTATGTATATCAAAAACCCTGAATCAGTCTAATAATTTCTCACAATTGTTTATTAACTCATTCTCTTCCATCAATTTGAATATTCTCCTTTGTTCCCCATGTCGCAAGTGAGAAGCACAGCGTACAATAGGTATAGCAATAAGACACCATCAGCAAACAGCAATCAGTAGGGAAAAAATATGTATAAATATAAAAAACATATACATACATTTTGGAATACCTAGATTTTTTTTTTTAATAAGTTACACATACATTTTATATATATATAAGTTATTTATTTTAAATAAAGTCCCAATTTAAAAAAAACATATTTACACTTTTTTATAATTATTTTCCTAGATTTTTTTTATAAGGTGCATATATATATATATTGGTAAGTTATAAAGAAAATCTAAAAAATTATATATATATATATATATATATATATATATATATATATATATATATATATATATATATATATATATATATATATATATATATATAATTTACTTTTTTTTAATAAAGTCCCAATTAAAAAAACAAATTTTTTTTTAAGTCCCAATTTTAAAAATAAAATAAATTTATAGATATGAAATTAAATATAAAATTACAATTTTTATTTTTGTAAAGTCCCAATTTAGAAATAAAGAAAATATATAAAATTGTATATTTTTTTAATAAAGTCTCAATGTAAAAAAAAATGTATATATGTATATAAAGAAAGAAAAAAAATGTAATTTATATAAAATTGGGATTTAAAAAAAATAGTCTAGAAAGAAAGTCAAATAAAATCCGTGTGTGTGTATATATATTATATAATTGCTATATATTTTACATATACACACACGCACACACATCTTTCTTTTTTTTCTTTTTTTAGACTTTTTTTTTTATAGAATCTCCCACTAATTATATATATATATATATATATATATAAGTTATTTATTGTAAATAAAGTCCCAATTTAAAAAAAACATATTTACACTATTTTGTAATTATTTTCCTAGATTTTTTTTATAAGTTGCATATATATATATATATATATATATATATATATATATTTATTTTTATATTTTTATAGAATCTCCCACTAATATATATATATATATATATATATATATATATATATATATATATATATATATATACATATATATATATATATATATATACATATATATGATTTGTTTTATTTTTTTATTACACTTTTTTAAATAAAACCCCAATTGAATGTTTTTAGAAATGGAAAAATAAAATAATAATAATTATAATAATAATAATAATAATTCCCCCGCCTCTTTCATATATGCATAATTTATCTTTATTGGTAAACAAACCCATTTTGGTAATTGGTACCTACCCTGATACCAGAACCTGTCCTTTGTCCTGCGTCCGCACTACAGAAAATGGTAAATATTTATCCTCTTTAATGTCTGCACGGCCTTCATGTATGTGACATATCCTGACGTCTTTGGCAGGTAGGATATGTAACGATGCTCTCTTTCCCTACGATTTCCTGACGATACATGAGCTATGCAATTTTTTTTATCCGCTCTGCAATGCGTTCCTGGCCTTGTTACAGCAAAATGGGGTAGAAGCCAATATAGCGGAAAACACACACACAAGACACAGCTCCTCCGCATTAAGGCACGCTCATCACATTTTTCCTCTCTTTCCAAGTAATGAGAATGAAATGGAATTCCAACATATCGGTCATGCACAGGAAACAGGGATGTGGGAAGCGGTTTCCAAATATGCAGAAAATGCTGCAAGCGAAAAAAAAAAAAAATAGAGATGGAGGCTGCAGATAGAAGAAATGGGCTAGGTGGTGGAGAATTATAGCCGAATTTGCAATGCACTGATCATCGGCACAAAATCCGTTCAGGACCCGGATCATAACAGCTGCTGGGAGGGATTACCCCTGCCTTTCCCAGAGAAATCTGACCAGCTGGTCTGGGGGGAAAAAAAGCCAGGACAGTGCAGTCACACAAGTCCCAACCATCCCAAGGTCTTGTTTCCTTTTTTTTTTTTTGCAATTCCAGGATTGCATTGTTTGTGCACTTGTCTAAGCAAAATAAAAAAAAATAAAAAAATCCCATTGAGATGCATCAAATGACAAAGTGGCCTCTGCTACATCTGCAATGCACCTGTCATATGTGCACGACACAATATACGCCTGCGCCACCAGACCTGCAGCAGCGAGACGTGGTGCAGACAGAAAAAGAAACAAAGGCGTAAAATGTGCATAAAAGACAATACAAACCTCAGAATGCAAAAAAAATGTAACAATATTTGAAAAGGCATAAACAAATAAACAAAAAAATATTCAACACAAAGAGATTTACCTTTCCGAAGAGCTCTGGAGGGTTCCCAATGCAGCAGCCTCCTGTAACAGCGGCGGTACCTGCAATGGATGGACGGAGGGACGCAGCAGCAGAGCGAGGAGGTAGCAGAGTCCCAGGTGCTCTGTACTATATTGTTATGGTGACTGGAGCCAGCAGAGAGGATGAGGTAATGTGCAGGCAGCGGAGGGGGTGCACAGGGGGAGTGTTAAAAATAACTCAGGTTGATGTCATCTCCAGCCAATCAGGAGGCATGTCAGGACCGAGCTGTGATGTCACCTCTCAGCCTGATTAAAACAATCCCTTGGTGGATTTTCCACTGACACACACACAGCATTAACCCTTTCACCGGAGCATTCCTGAATCAAGACAAAAGCCATGCATTTTTTTTAAATGAATACAAATGCAAACAATGTTTTAATTTTTTTTTGCAAAGCGTAATCATGCACTTAAATAAAAAAAAAAAATTGCAAATATTTTTTTGTTTTAATCAAAATGCATGATTGAGGTTTTAAAAATAATATATAGCATAGTAGTATAGTATAGTATAATATATAGTATAAGATATAGTAATAATAGTATATAGCAAAAAATAATATATATAACAAAGAATTAAAAAAATATAATATATATATATATATATATACACACACAGCATAACCAAAGATAACAAAAAAATATATATAACAGAATAAATCAATTATATATACAGTATATATATATATATATATATGTATATATATATACACATATACACAAACACACATATACAAACATGTATATATATAGACAATATATAAAAGAATATATATATATAACAAAAAAGAATAATACAAAAAATGAATATATGTATATATATAACAAAAAATAATATATATATAAATATTTATATATATATATATATATATATATATATATATACACACACATACATATATATATATCGCAAACAGAATAAATCAATTATATATATATATACATATATATATATATATATATATATATACATATATATTTCAGGGTAATGGTTTTGGGGTTGACTTGAGCTGTGAATTGACAGCTGGCATCAAGCCCAGGGGTTAGTAATGGAGAGGCGTCTTATCAGACACCCCCATTATTAACCTGGTAAGTGTACAGTTAAAAAACACAGACACTGGGAAAAAAAAGGTTTATGCGAATAAAGACTCCCCCACACTATCCCTTGTTCACCAAATCCTGTAAATTTTGACGTAAGCCAATGATGTATTGTTCCACGACACCCATCGATTCCTATGGAACTTTGTTCGGGCTAAGATTCTCAGAATGAAGCTCCATAGGAATCAATAGGCTTTGTGCGACAGAACTCTTTGGATTACGTTGGAACTTACAGGGTTCCTTTTGAATTGATAAATTGGTGAACGAGGGCCTGTGGGGGAGTGTTTATTCCCCAGTTGTATTACGTTGGATCCCGCAGCCCCAACTGTATGATATGGTATACATTTTTATGCAAGTCATAAGCAGATGCGTACAAATAATTATCCATTAAAGTAAAACAATAATGGAGCTGTAGTGTGAACTGAGGTTCAAATTATCTAAATAAACAATGCAAAATCCTGAGAACTTGGCAGTGGATTTTGCAGAAAATCTGGGGCATATCCATGGCTATATTTGTAGAGTACAGCAGTGTTATTACACCCTGAAGGCACCTAAGCCGAAAGAGCACAAAGAGCGAGGGTGGTCCATCCCTGCAGAGCTCATCCATACCGCACTATTCCTACTAAACCCTTTAAAGGATTGGGTCTATCAAAGGATAGTGGATAACTACCGGTATCTGATTCCTGGGGATCCAATTGTGCAGTCACCGACCCGGATAACCCAGGGCTCTGAAAAGCCCTGTGTGCATGGGCCGATGGCTGATCATGGACATTTCAGCTCCACTCATTCTTATGGGATGGCTGGAGATAGCAGGTCTTAGAGAATTAGAAAAGCACATCATTTATTATTTTGAAAGTTGGCATAAAGGGGGCATTAGTACCTGTTAAGAGGGCAACAGAGGACTTTAGGGCGCACTCAAGGATGTGTATGGGCAAATAAGGCATTATTACTTTCTAGGAATCACACATGGGACTTTACTACTTTTTAGAGATCAAAGAGGGGACATCTTTACTTTCTATGGGGTACAAAGGGGGCACTGCTTACATAGCACACTTTTGGGGTGTAGTTATAGTAATGACATGATTTTTTTGGGTGCCACATTACAGTGCAGTGATGGGGGGAAAAGCAAACAGTGTCATGGTTGTTATCTGTGGTGCTCTGCTCTCCAGCAGAGCCGATGTTCTGTTTTGTATTTTGCGCTTGTGGATGGATGGTTCCCGTCCTCGGTTCCTGCTCTGGATTTGGCAGGGGCCTCTCCAGGCGCCTCGTCCTGGGTGATTGCTCTATTTTATTAGGGAGCAACCTCACCCGGGACGCCACCAGTTGTAGTTCCTGCCTGCAGTAAATGCTCTGGCTCTCATATGTGCTTTGAACTTGTCCTCCTACCCCAGACCTGTTGTTACCCCTCTCTTCCTGTGTCCCTGACCCTGACGTTATTCCCTGGCTCCCGACCTTTGGCTTGTACCCGGACTATGGCTCCACTTTTCCTAGTTTACCTTACGTGACTTCCTGGCTTATGACCTCTGGCTTGTACCCTGATCTCAGCTCAGCTTTCCCCCAGTGTACCTTACGTGACTTCCTGGCTTATGACCTCTGGCTTGTACCCTGATCTCAGCTCCGCTTTCCCCCAGTGTACCTTACGTGACTTCCTGGCTTATGACCTCTGGCTTGTACCCTGATCTCAGCTCCGCTTTTTCCCAGTGTACCTTACGTGACTTCCTGACTTCTGACCTCTGGCTTTTGATCTGACCTAAGCTTTGCTTCATCCCTGTGTCCCATACGTGACATCCTGGCTCCTGATCTCTGGTTTGTTTGACTTCCCCGCTACTAGTTGCATCTGGTGTCACCTAGTGGTAGTTCGTCACAGAGAGCTTGTGAAAGTTGGGAATAGATGAGCTTTGTGGTAGAAATGTGGCAATTCTGTCTTTGCTGGAAACGCAAGTCGTGGATGGAAGAATGTGTCATGGAGGTCTGGGCCGGATGGATGGAAAAGATGGGAAAAGTGAACGACTCCAACTATATCTTATATGATAATTATATACAGTGCAGTATATCATTTATTTTAGTTGTTGTAAACATATTTCTTAGAGTTTGTGCCGACAATCTTCAAGGACCCTTTTATTGTCCCTTGAAGCCTTCCAAATCCAACTCCACCCTTCCCGGAGAATGGATGGCAACTCATGGAATACATCCCTATATTATGCTCCAATAAACCCCATGATGAATATTCTGGATATTTCCATAATGATTTAATCAAGTGACACTGATACATTTCTACCAGCCAGAAGGAGCGGTGACTAATGAGATCACATGCTCCATCCATGACTCAAATAAAGTATGACAAAGTTTACAGAACTTGTATGTTAAGTTCCCGATAAGAGAACAGATAGAGGAATGCTGGGTGAGTTAACCCTTTATGAAATGAACTAGTCACCCCATGACTCTGCTGATGTCACCTTCCTTGGCATCCACAATGTAGAATTAGGGGTCGGAGCTCTAGAACTTTGTGGTGAGATAAGAGAAACACCCCTCCTCCTACAAAAATAGGAAACCTCCTCAATTCAAGAGATGAAAGTGATACAAAACGTGGAAACTAAGTCAAAATTAAGCTAACATTTCAACCTTGGACATGTCCATGGTAGAGGTGCGGAATGGACTTGTGCCAATATTGGCTTTTGCATTACTAACCATGACTGGCCACCAACTAGTAATTGCTTAGAAAATCCATTAGTGTAGCTTTAAGAACTGTAGAATCGATCTTATATCCATGAACTACGAATACAGCTATTGACCTACACACAAATCCAAGCTCTCACTTAGTAAAGGCCTGAATTTGGCCTTTCCCATACGTTCATAGCTGTGATTTAACAACCCATCAAATTCTATAGCATGGGAGTGACCTAGTCATCTCCCCTGGTCTTAGATGCAATGGTCACTGTTCACCATGGAATCTAAAGGGTAAAATCAGAGCTAGCTCCAATTGCAGCAGTTGTTGGCCAGACATGTCCCTCAAAGCCAGGATTACCAGGATACGACTTGCCTACTTGCGCACACCATACGACGGGAGCAATCACTGGAGAAGGACATCATGGTCGGAAGAATAGAAAGAACAAGTTGAAGAGGAAGACCAGCAACCTGATAGCTTGATACTATCAAGATTACAGTGGAGAAGACCCTGGTGGACCTATGTAGGCAGAGAAGACCCTGGTGTACCTAGCTAGGCGGAGAAGACCCTGGTGGACCTATCTAGGCGGAGAATACCCTGTTGGACCTATCTAGGCGGAGAAGACCCTGGTGGACCTATCTAGGCAGAGAAGACCCTGGTGTACCTAGCTAGGCGGAGAAGACCCTGGTAGACCTATCTAGGCGGAGAATACCCTGTTGGACCTATCTAGGCGGAGAAGACCCTGGTAGACCTATCTAGGCAGAGAAAACCCTGGTGGACCTATCTAGGCAGAAAAGACTATGGTGTATGTATTTAGGCGGAGAATACCCTGTTGGACCTATCTAGGCAGAGAAGACCATGGTGAACCTATTTAGGTGGAGAATACCCTGTTGGACCTATCTAGGCGGAGAAGACCCTGGTGGACCCATCTCGGTGGAGAACATCCTGGTGGAACTATCTAGGTGGAGAAGACCCTGGTGGACATATCTAGGCGGAGAATACTCTGGTGGACCTATCTAAGCGGAGAAGACCCTGGTGGACCTCTCTCAGCGGAGAATACCCTGGTGGATCTATTTAGATGGAGAAGACCCTGGTGGATTTATGTAGGCTGCACAAGATCGATCTTCCAACAGAGTGTTCATTCATCAAGTCGCCTGGCTGGAGATCGAGCTGAAGGCCGTTAAAAGAAGAAGACTGGAGAGTGTTCACTGTGCAAAACAGCAAGTACGTATACTCCAAACAGACACTACTGACTTGTACCCAAGCCAAATGTAGAGGTTTGAAGTTGACAATCGCTAACTTTTGGATCACTGCTGTATGGGACTGTATATGGACCTACTGTAAACAACAACACTAGCGGATGCTGACAGAAAAAGAGCCCATGTGCAAGAACAGTATGTGGGCCTTTTGCTGTCCAATAGCTCATCAAAATGCACAATTTTACCTATTTTGAAAGTAGAAATGGGCCGCCTATCCTCTCGGGCCCCTGTGCAGCTGCACCAATGATATGTCCATCCTTGAACAATAAGCAGTAAGATATCTGCAAGCCCTGAAATCCCAATATCTACACATTGTAGGTCTGTGTACTAGAAGTATCAGACCCACCTGTCATGATTCCTCCTGTGCGTCTTGGACGCAATAGGTGAGTGTTTCCTGCTCTATAGATTCTGGGTGTGGTGAGCTGACGGTATGCTTATTGATACTCAGTTGTCAAATCTGGTGCTAAGCTGTTGATGTTTTCAGTGACAGCTCATTAGTCCAATCTGAGACTGGGAGGTTCTGGGTTTTCCAGTTGTGTTCTTTTCGGTCTGATTGCCCAGCTATTTAGCTGAGCAGTCAGTCTTAGATCACTGCCAGTCTTAGGGGTACTTTGCACACTATGACATCGCAAGCCGATTGCTGCGATGCCGAGTGCGATAGTCCCCGCCCCGTCGCAGCTGCGATATCTTGTGATAGCTGTCATAGCGAACATTATCGCTACGGCAGCTTCACATGCACTCACCTGCCCTGCGACGTGGCTCTGGCCGGCGACCCACCTCCTTCCTAAGGGGGCGGGTCGTGCGGCGTCACAGCGACGTCACACGGCAGGCGGCCAATAGAAGTGGAGGGGCGGAGATGAGCGGGACATAAACATCCCGCCCACCTCCTTCCTTCCGCATTGCAGCCGGGACGCAGGTAGGAGATGTTCCTCGCTCCTGCGGCTTCACACACAGCGATGTGTGCTGTCGCAGGAACGAGGAACAACATCGTAACATCGGTCCTTCCGAAATTATAGAAATGTCGGATGCTACACCGATACTACGATTTCGACGATTGTGCGCTCGTTAATCGTATCAAAAACAATTTACACACTCCGATGTCGACAGCGACGCCGGATGTGCGTCACTTTCGATTTGACCCCACCGACATCGCAGCTGCGATGTCGTAGTGTGCAAAGTACCCTTAGTCTTCTGCTCAGTTTTGCTAGGTGGCCTCTTAAATTTGTACTCCGGGAATTGATCTTTTGCTGCCCAATCAAGGACTTTGACTATCCTTTTGCCTTGTCCCTCTAGGTATTCTGACTCCGGACCGTGACCTCACTACGCCTCTGCCTATCCCCTTTATCTTGATGTGATCTCTTGGTACCTGACCCCGGAATATTTGACCATCCGGCTTCGTGGAGACTAGCACCACACCACCACTGTCCAAATCTTTAAGAAGCGTAAACCCCATATGGACCAAACCTTATCATTCCACTTGTAAGTCAATCATATTCGCAGGTCTGATATCCCTAAAACGCCGCTCCTCGAGGAGTTACAAAACACACAATCGACCAAAAAGGAATTACATATTCTCCAACCACTGAGTCACCAGGTATTTCCCCAATTAAATAAATTTGCAATGAAATATTAAGGATATTCAAATAAAAAATGGCCCAAACATTCTTTATGACACGAGTTCTGCAGACAGAGAACCGTCTACTTCTCCTTTGAAGATGACATTTACCCATAAAGTGGATATTATCTCTTTAAGTCTAGTGTTGACCTGCGGTGTTCTTGTATAAACCCCCGTGCCCTCAATACGAGTCTTCCAAGTGACGTCTTCCTTAAGCCTCCCCTGCAGGCGATGTGTGCTGCTGTACAATGGGAGCGAGACAAAACAATGACAGCAAACAGCGCAAGCCTGAAATGCCGGTTCAAAAGAGCTGAAAAGTAGAGTGCAAATGTGAGTGTGTAAAAAGCTGCCCGAAGGTCTGGAGCAGTTTTACCGTCTCATCCCGACAAATGCATTCCGCTTTAGTTTCCTATTTGTTTTTTATTTTTGGATTAATGCTGCAAAAACTAGAAATATAAAAGTAAAATAAAAAAATAATAAAACAAGAGGTATATAAAGATTTTTATCGCAATGTAGGCATTTATGCAGAAGAGTTGAGGTTCTCATCTCAGGGACCCATCTGGAAGAATGGAGGAATCTTAGGCGGGCTTTGCACATTACGACATTGCAGGTGCGATGTCGGTGGGGTCAAATCGTCGCAGTCAATATCGTAGTGTGCAAATCCTTTTTGATACGATTAACGAGCGCAAAAGCGTCGTTATCGTATCATCGGTGTAGGGTCCGACATTTCCATAATACTGGTGCAGCGTCAGGTACGATGTTGTTCCTCGTTCCTGCGGCAGCACACATCGCTGTGTGTGAAGCCGCAGGAGCGAGGAACATCTCCTACCTGCGTCCCGGCTGCAATGCGTAAGGAAGGAGGTAGGCGGGATGTTTACGTCCCGCTCATCTCCGCCCCTCCGCTGCTATTGTCCGCCTGCCGTCTGATGTCACTGTGACGCCGAACGACCCGCCCCCTTAGGAAGGAGGCGGATTGCCGGCCAGTGCGACGTCGCCAGCAATCACAAGATATCGCAGCTGTGACGGGGGCGGGGACTATCGCGCTTGACATCGCAGCATCGGCTTGCGATGTCGCAGCGTGCAAAGTACCCCTAAGACACCTGGTTAGATTCTCGATACATCCAGATGGAGCTTTGTTGGTGGAAGTCTCCATTCACGTCAACAGCTGCGTGAGTTTGACTCCCCGCCTAAAGGCTGCTTTACACACAATGATATCGCTAGTGATCTCGTTAGCTATGTGACACGTCCAGATTGTTGTTACGATTTGCCGACATCGCTCATAGATCGTTTTGTAGCGGTCACACGTACACATCTCACAAACGACGCTACATCGTTCAGCGATATATTGTTTGACCAAGGCGGTCGTGTGGATGTTGTTCGTCGTTGACAGGGTGTTAAATGTAGCAATATGTCTGCTGCGTTCCAAACGACAAACAATATTTTGAAACTGAACGACGTGTCATCGATTTCACCCTATTTGCGATCATTTGGAGTTGCACGTAGGTGTCACACGCAACGACGTCGCTAATGATGACGGAAGTGCGTCACGAAAACTGTGACCCCGACGATATATCGTCAGATAAATCGTAGCGTGTAAAGCGGCCTTAAGGCTACATGCACACTCAATCTTTTTGGAGCAAAAAGGAGAAGTTTTGAGATTTGGAGGAGGATATGCAGAATTCATCTCAGGGCGCCGTTACACGAGACGATATATCGTGCGATCGCATAAGCGATTGCTCTCGCCCCCGTCGTTTGTGCGTCGTTTGTGCGTCACGGGCGTCACACGCACTTACCTCCCTAACGACGTCGCTGTGGGCGGCGAACATCCTCTTCCTGAAGTGGGAGGGACGTTCGGCATCACAGTGACGTCACACAGCGGCCGGCCAATAGAAGCGGAGGGGCGGAGATGAGCGGGACGTAACATCCCGCCCACCTCCTTCCTTCCGCATTGCCGGCGGCCACAGGTAACTTGTTGTTCGTTGTTCCTGGGGTGTCACACGGAGCGATGTGTGCTGCCTCAGGAACGATGAACAACCGGCGCGCAGAAGGAGCAACGACATTATGAAAATGAACAACGTGTCAATGAGCAACGATAAGGTATTTTTGCTCGTTAACATTCGCTCGTAGCTGTCACACGGTACGACATCTCTAACGATGCCGGATGTGCGTCACAAATTCCGTGACCCCCGACGACATATCGTTAGATATATCGTACCGTGTAACGCCGGCATTAGGGGCTATATGCACAAGACGTCTTTCAAACTGGACAAGTTTTTCAACTAAAAGACGTTGAAGGAAACTGTTTTTTCCCCCCTTGTGTCGTTTTTTCCTGAAAATTTCCTGTATGTTTTTGGAATGGTTTTGGCCTCCGCCATTATCTTTGGAAGGTCTCCCCCTGTCTTTTTTTACTGTCGCTTTCTGGTCCTTTTTTTTTTTCAGTAAAAACTATGACAAAAGGTTTCAAAAAATATCCGATCAGCTTTTCCATTGACTTGTATTGTAAAATACAGAGCATCTTCCGAGCAGAAAACGCCAGAAGAATTGGCGTGTTACTTCTTTTTACCGCTTGAAACTTAAAATTGCTAACGATAATTCTTTTGACCTTTTTTTGGGGGGAGATTTTTGAAACTGCCTGAAAAAGATAGTCTCTACCCCGAAAACTCATCAAAGGACTCTGTATGTTCGTAGCCTTATGTAGGTTCCAAAGTCATAAAAATAGAAAGTTGCCTTGAAGTTGCGGCTGTCACGCAAGGTACGAGGAAGTAAAAAGCGAACGGCGAAAGGCAAGGGAAACCCTGTGTCTAGGGAAAGGAGAGATGGTGACCCCTGACCAAACCTACCGCTGGTCCCTGGGGTCCCTCACCACCCTAGATAGGTTCGGCACCTATGCGCCGAGCAGGATACCTGACCCTAGGTATCCCTAGTGCTAGTCCCTGTGGTCCCTCACCACCCTAGATAGGTTCTGCACCTATGCACTGAGCCGGATACCTGACCCTAGGTATCCCTAGTGCTGGTCCCTGGGGTCCCTCACCACCTTAGATGGGTTCTGCACCTAAGCGCCGAGCAGGATACCTGATCTTAGGTATCCATAGTGCTGGTTCCTGGGGTCCCTCACCACCTTAGAGAGGTTCTGCACCTATGCGCCGAGCAGGATACCTGATCTTAGGTATCCCTAGTGCTGGGCTCTAAATAGGGAACAGGTGGGATGAGCTCTTTTTCAACCCCACTAAACACTAAAGGAAGACACAAAGAGGACACACGGGGGGGGGGGGGGGGAATGTATGAACTACTTATCTACAGATGACTCAGATAGATGTTCAGCAAAGTATTTAGCAACAATACAACAGTGGAGTACAAGCCACCTGCTTGCAACCAAGGCTTGAATGAAAGGAATAATATCACCAGCTCCAGTCCAAAGAAATAAGGGGTATATAAGCACCAAGATAATGCTGATGATCAGCAGCTGGATAGAAGGAGAGCTCTGCTGGGTCCAAAAGGGATAGAGATAAAACTAGCATGAAAGCTACCTATACCAATGATTCATTCTGCGCAGTCAAACACTGTGACTGTCTATGGCCAGAAACCACATGACTGTCTGTCACCCGTGACACACCCATGACAGTGGCTTTCTCATCTGGTGGAAGAGATATTTGGATACGACAAATGTCCATAGTGGTCAAGCCTACCCTTATTGGATAATTTTTGCTTAGTTTAGAAGTCTCACATTCACTATAGCGCACTCATGTCAGTAGGGCAGTACCGGGCAGATCCTCTCCTATGGCCAAAACGCTGTGCACAATATATGTATGCAATATGAAAGCTTAGTTCTCAATACAAAAAGTTGTAACAGGGTCCCCAACTAAGTCACTGTATAGGAAAACAGGTTTTTTTGACCATCTTAGCCTTCATAGCCCAGGTGTTCCGGCTACTACTATAACCCCAACCCCACACCTACACCCCTGTTGGTCGCAATGTACATAATTGATTTGCACAACAAAAGAACAGTTATTGCAAAAGGTTGCAAAGCTTACGTTATTACCCTTTTTTTCTCTTTTGGGCTTGTGTGACCAAGCATAATCCGGTTAGTGACCTTCTATTGTAACCACACACATGATCTCCTTGGCCACAGGCATGTTACGCAACCTGCAGGACTCAACAGCGAAAATAAAAATCCATAGGGCTCATTTGTTTTTTGCAATTCTAGGGTAAAAAAAAACAATTGTCTGCCTCCATTGTTTTTTTTTTTGCATAAATCATATCGAACCTTTATAATGAATAGTGTAGGGGAAAAGCCTCCTCTTCCTCGACATTCTGCAGACTGTAGCGCCCATATTTTTGCCTTCACGTTTTCTTTAAAGCCTCTTCTGTTAGAAAAAAATGTGTATTGTAATACATTAAATAAAAGAGGCAGAGGAGGGGGATGCAGCTGCAATTAATCTCTTTTTCTCTCGTGCTGTGACTCCTCGCTGTGAGAGGGGAGGAGGAGCAGAAGTGGAAACACATTTGCTTTGCTCAATGGTATCAAACCAGCAGGTACAGACAACAGCTTAGAAAGCAGGACTAGTATTAGAGGCAGGACGTGATACTCTTTGGCCCTGATTCATCATTTGCGACTTTTTTTTTTTTTTTTTGCCTTGTGGTATTTGTTGTCTTTTTATTGTTCTTAACCCTTCAAAATTGAGCATGCAATTCATGAATTTTGCTCAAAGTCAAAAATTGTCTTTCAGTTTTGCCTTTAACCTTTTTTACAAAATATTGCAAAAATTTCTGGCCTACTTAAAATTAGAGGGGGCACTGGAGTACACTTCCAAACGAAATAGTTGTATATTCAGTATATTTGTATATTCAAAGGCGGAGAAGTACACTTCCAAAGGAAACATATTCATCTGATCAAAGCAGGATCATAGACCTTTTGGGGCCAGTTGTCAGTGATGAATATTTGGGTATCGATCCAAAATATATGGGAGATGCATTTTCAGCATCGTGATCCAGAGGAGAAGATGCTTGTTTTTATATAATTCTGCGATCAGTGCATTGGCCCCAAATTAATATTGGTTAGATGGAAGATGCTATGCATGTCATGTTTCATATTTATAGAAAGGTAAAATTGTGATAAGAAATATGACCACGATATCTTCCCCCTGGCACCTGCAGGGGAGTAGATATCCTTAGTTTTTTTACAGACTGAAGTCCCATCCCATGACCAGTCCTGTTGAGTCACCAAATTGGAGGTATGCAAAATTATGATCCTTGTGTAATACCAGGAAGATACACTGCTGTGTAGGATTGTTCCACCTTTCATTTCAGTTTTTCCCTTTATAAATCTGATCCATTTCTGTGACATAGGTTTAGCACTTTTCTTTTGCTATCCCTTTTACTTTATGTAATTGTATATATTGAATTATTTTGTCCTCTGTGTAACATATTTCGTAGAATTTTATAAAGACTGACAACTTTTTGGATTAAATATAGAAAATTTGGTATCTACGTTCCTCTTGCTCTGAAATCGCATCCCTGAAGCCATATGCTATCTTTAATGGGTGTCAAATTGGCCCGTATGTACAATTGGTGGTGGCAGCTAGTAATGTTTCTTGGGTTATTGTGGAGCTTGGCAGTGACTGTACTGAAGTGTGTACATATATATATATATATATATATATATATATATACTAGAAGGTGGCCCGATTCTACGCATCGGGTATTCTAGAATTTACGTATTGTGTAGTTCATGTATGATTTTTGTTATCTATATATATAATTGCCTTATTCTGTCTGTCTGTCTGTCATGCTCCAAAATTGTGTCCTTCCGGTGACATTGTGTCCTTACGGTGACACAAAGCTGATTGGCCGCTGGGCTCGCCATGGCCCCGCCCCCCAACACGGATTGGCTGCTCGCCCAGGCTGCGCCCCCACACGGATTGGCCAGCCGCTCGCCCAGGCTCCGCCCCCCCACAGATTGGCCTCTCGCCCCGGCACCCTGCAGGCATTGGCAACTCGGCCACGCCACGCCCCGCCCCCTCACGCAATGCACGCTAGCTCTGCCCCCCACCCCCCAGCATTCCCCGAACTGACACGGTCACGGCTCCCAGGTGAGTCCTGTACTCCCCCCCCCCAACGGGAGCCCACATCAGCGTACGCCGCCAACCCAGCCGACACTTACCCTCGCATTGCTGGCCTTGCCGCCGTATGCTGGTGTGGGCTCCCGTGCGAGCGGGGGACGGGATACGTTGGTAACCATGCTAGCATAGTTACCAGCACATCAAGGTCCTGCAGCGGCGGAAGATCCACACGCACACACATAACAGCACACACACACATACACACACATCAGATCACACTCACTCTCACAAACACCTCACACACACCTCACACACACATCGCATCCACACACTCACAGCATCCGGCGATATCGCTTGCTTCTCGGCCTCGATACTGTGCTGTTGTGACCTTCCAGGACCTGCCGGAGGATCACATGGCCAGAAGCATGTGGTATCTCCGGATGTTGTGAGTATGAGCGCGTATGTGCAATATCGTCAATGTGTGTGTGCGTGAGTGTATGCGATCGGGTGTGTGTGAGTGTATGCGATCGGGTGTGTGTGAGTGTATGCGATCGGGGGGGTGTGAGTGTGTGTGAGTGTATGCGATCGGGTGTGTGTGAGTGTGTGTGAGTGTATGCGATCGGGTGTGTGTGAGTGTCGGCAGAGGAGCATGGCGTGCTGGAGGAGGCTGGGAGGAGAGAGGCTGATCCTGGGGGAGGCTGATGCTGGGGACAGAGAGGCTGATGCTGGGATGAGAGAGGCTGATGCTGGGATGAGAGAGGCTGATGCTGGGGACAGAGAGGCTGATGCTGGGGACAGAGAGGCTGATGCTGGGGACGAGAGAGGCTGATGCTGGGGACAGAGAGGCTGATGCTGGGGACAGAGAGGCAGATGCTGGGGACAGAGAGGCTGATGCTGGGGACAGAGAGGCTGATGCTGGGATGAGAGAGGCTGATCCTGGGGAAGGCTGGGATGGAGAGGCTGATGCTGGGGACAGAGAGGCTGATGCTGGGGACAGAGAGGCTGATGCTGGGGACAGAGAGGCTGATGCTGGGGACAGAGAGGCTGATGCTGGGATGAGAGAGGCTGATGCTGGGGACAGAGAGGCTGATGCTGGGGACAGAGAGGCTGATGCTGGGGACAGAGAGGCTGATGCTGGGGACAGAGAGGCTGATGCTGCGGGCAGAGAGGCTGATGCTGGGAGGAGAGAGGCTGATGCTGCGGGCAGAGAGGCTGATGCTGCGGGTAGAGAGGCTGATGCTGGCGCAGCATGGCGGATGGAGCACGTTTGGGAGTGCGCAGCATGGCGGATGGAGCACGTTTGGTAGTGCGCAGCATGGCGGATGGAGCACGTTTGGGAGTGCGCAGCATGGCGGATGGAGCACGTTTGGGAGTGCGCAGCATGGCGGATGGAGCACGTTTGGGAGTGCGCAGCATGGCGGATGGAGCACGTTTGGGAGTGCGCAGCATGGCGGATGGAGCACGTTTGGGAGTGCGCAGCATGGCGGATGGAGCACGTTTGGGAGTGCGCAGCATGGCGGATGGAGCACGTTTGGGAGTGCGCAGCATGGCGGATGGAGCACGATGGGAGGTGGGCAGCATAGGGGATGGAGCACGTTTGGGAGTGCGCAGCATGGCGGATGGAGCACGTTTGGGAGTGCGCAGCATGGGGGATGCAGCACGATGGGGAGTGCGGAGTATGGCGGATGGAGCACGTTTGGGAGTGCGCAGCATGGCGGATGGACCACGTTTGGGAGTGCGCAGCATGGCAGATGGAGCACGTTTGGGAGTGCGCAGCATGGGAGATGGAGCACGATGGGGAGTGCGCAGCATAGGGGATGGAGCACGATGGGGAGTGCGCTGCATGGGGGATGGAGCACGATGGGGAGTGCGGAGTATGGCGGATGGAGCACGTTTGGGAGTGCGCAGCATGGCGGATGGAGCACGTTTAGGAGTGCGCAGCATGGCGGATGGAGCACGTTTGGGAGTGCGCAGCATGGGAGATGGAGCACGATGGGGAGTGCGCAGCATGGCGGATGGAGCACGTTTGGGAGTGCGCAGCATGGGGGATGGAGCACGATGGGGAGTGCGCTGCATGGCGGATGGAGCACGATGGGGAGTGCGGAGTATGGCGGATGGAGCACGTTTGGGAGTGCGGAGCATGGCGGATGGAGCACGTTTGGGAGTGCACAGCATGGCGGATGGAGCACGTTTGGGAGTGCGCAGCATGGGGGATGGAGCACGATGGGGAGTGCGCAGCATGGCGGATGGAGCATGTTTGGGAGTGCGCTGCATGGCGGATGGAGCACGATGGGGAGTGCGCTGCATGGCGGATGGAGCACGTTTGGGAGTGCGCAGGATGGGAGATGGAGCACGATGGGGGGTGCGCAGCATAGGGGATGGAGCACGATGGGGAGTGCGCTGCATGGGGGATGGAGCACGATGGGGAGTGCGCTGCATGGGGGATGGAGCACGATGGGAAGTGCACACCTCCCCCCAACACACACACACACAACACACCACACACACACACTGGGAACCACAAACAACTGCCCTACACAGACACCCACACAGACAACGCCGCACACACAAATATACGCACATACCGCACAACACACACATTGCACAAAACATACCTCCCCCCAAAACACACCACACACACAAACCGTGCAACACACACACAACGCTACAGACACACAGCGCTCCACAAACAACGCAACACACAAACAACACCGCTCTCACCCCCCATCACACCCAGACAACACCCAGAACATGTACAGCGCCCTACACAAACACTTGGTAACTACACACAACAACATCTATCTATCTATCTATCTATCTATCTATCTATCTATCTATCTATCTATCTATCTATCTATCTATCTATCTATATATATATATATATATATATATATATATATATATATATATATATATATATATATATATAAAGCTGAGTGGAGGATACCGGGCACCGCTGATCCCTGTATGGCTGACAAAGCTGTGCTTTCAGGCAGGTGGAGACCTGGGTGCGTGTCCCAAAGCAAAGGCGATACAAGATCCACAATGAAGAGATGAAAGGTCGCACTCCAAAGGTCGAATAAAATATTTTTCTTTTTATTCCACGATCACATCAGGGGTACAGGTAGTGAGGGAGGATGAGGGTGTGCCACGTCGGACGACGGCAGCCGTTTCGCAAGTAACCTTGCTTCTACGGGTCCAGTGCATGCAAAGGTGCTGCATCCACCCTTAAATAACAAGTGAATTGGGTGCAGCATCCTTGCGTGAATGAAGTGCAAATTAAAAACATATACCAGCTGCACATGTATCAAATTCACATAGAAACTTATTACATATCAATTCCAAAATGGATTATAAATAATCGTAACATACATGGGTATAGTTAGAGTAAAAAATTAATTAAATATAGTGTTCATTATAGTTTAACCAGAGACATCTCAAAAAACACTATAAAAAACAGGCTTATAGGAAAAAAAAAAAAAAACAAAAAAAAAAAACCAGCATTATAGGAACACTGACAAATCATTTTTGTCGTTCAGGCCAAGAGGACCGAGAGCATTTAAGTCTATAATCAATCTTGATTCCTTTCTAAGTAAAGAACGGTGCATATCACCTCCAGTGGGACAGGGATTAATTTTTATTACGCCTGCAAATTTTAAAAGGCGTGGATTACCACTATGATATTCCTGCATATGGGCAATTAAACGTGGAGAACCTATCCCAGAGGTTATAGACTTAAAATGCTCCCTAAATCGAACATATAAAGGCCGAATTGTTTTACCTATATAATATTTTTGACAGGGGCAAAAAATAACATATACCAGATAATTGGACTTACATGTGATAAGATCTTTTATTTTGAATAGCTCAGTACCAATTTTTAAAGTGTCTCCTGTACAATGATATTCACAAAAGGGGCAGCTGCCGCACCTATGGTTTCCTTTGATTTTATTTCGGTCTAACCACGTACCTAGTTTGGGTGTAGTAATACGATTATTTATCAGAACATCTCCTATGTTTTTGCATCGCCTATATGAAATCAAAGGACCCTCGTTTGTCATTTCACAGAGATCCTTGTCTTTATTAATTAAATGCCAGTGTTTTTTGATGCTTGATTTTATTGCATCATACATAGAATTAAATTTAAAATTAAAAACGCATCTATTTGAACTTTCGATTTTTGTTTTTTTCGAAATGGCATTTACATTTTTATTCTTATTTCCACTTTTATTTTTGTATTCTTTATTCTTATTTTTATCATTTGGATCATAATTTAAGGATTTTTCGAAGGCAGAATTGATAACTGATATGGGATATCCTCGTTCTAATAGACGTTTTTTCAAGTCTGATGCTTGATGCAGAAAGGTTTCAGAATTATTGTGTACTCTTTTTAGCCGCAAAAATTGTCCATATGGAAGGGCTCTCTTTGTATGGGAGGGGTGCGCACTATTAAAATGCAGCAGGGTGTTCACTGCAGTTGGTTTTCTATATACTTGTCTGTCAATAATACCATCCGATATACTGAGTGTGACATCTAAAAAATCCAATTTTTGGTCCCCAAAAATATGTGTAAAGTACATGTTGTAGGAATTATCATTATTTAGATATGACACAAAATTTTCAAAATCCTGCGCAGAACCGTCCCATACAAAGAAGCCATCATCCATGTATCTGGCATATTTTTTTATATGTTTCAGATATGGATTTTTAGGACTGTAGATAAAGTCTTCCTCAAATGCTGCCAAAAAGAGATTTGCAAAAGTACATGCGGCGGGGGTACCCATCGCGGTACCCCCGCATTGCAAGTACCACTGATCATCAAATTTAAATGCATTATGATGCAAAATAAAGCTTAAGGCTTCTGTGATGAAGTCTACTAAGATAGGATTCTGGTCAAAATTCAGCAAGACTCTCTTAATGGTCTGTACACCCTGATCCTGCGGGATACGGGTGTACAGACTCTCAATATCCAGAGCGGCAAGGGAGAAACCTTTCTGCCATTGAAAATTATCAAGCATTTTAATTAGATCTCCCGTATCTTTTAAGAATGAGGGGATGCGGGTCAATAGTGGTTTAAGTAGCCATTCTAGGTAGTGAGATAAGGGCTCTGTCACTGAACCTATTCCTGCCACAATAGGGCGGCCAGGGGGGGAGACACTGTTCTTGTGAATCTTTGGCAGATAATACCAATGAGGTTTTTTCGGAAAAAGAGGGAGTAATTTTTCAGCAGTTTTTTTAGAAATAGTACCTAAACTGACATATTTATGTAAAGGCTTCTAAGTTTTTTAACAAAAGACCCAGTGGGATCATTAGATAATTTCTGATATACTCTTATATCCTGAAGTTGCCTATTGGCTTCTTGCAAATAGGCTTCTTTTGTTAATAGAACAGTGGCGCCCCCCTTGTCCGCTCTGCGGATAATAATATCTTTTTGTGACTGCAGGATTTTTAGTGCCGCGGTTTCCCCCCGAGTGAGGTTCTGAGGAGGAGAGGGGTATTTTAGAGCTTGTATATCTTTTATTACCAGCTCCTGAAATAAGTCTATGCTGTTCCCAGGGGTTAGTGGGGGGCAAAAGGTAGATTTTATCCCTTTATTAAAAAATGAAGAACTAGATGTAGGATTTATTTGGGTATTTACAATACCTGAAGAACCGGGTTCAATGTGACTGGGGTCCGCTATACTTAAAAGAATAGACGCATCTTTTTCAATACATGTGCAGCTGGTATATGTTTTTAATTTGCACTTCATTCACGCAAGGATGCTGCACCCAATTCACTTGTTATTTAAGGGTGGATGCAGCACCTTTGCATGCACTGGACCCGTAGAAGCAAGGTTACTTGCGAAACGGCTGCCGTCGTCCGACGTGGCACACCCTCATCCTCCCTCACTACCTGTACCCCTGATGTGATCGTGGAATAAAAAGAAAAATATTTTATTCGACCTTTGGAGTGCGACCTTTCATCTCTTCATTGTGGATCATATATATATATATATATATATATAAAACAAAAATCATACATGAACTACACAATACGTAAATTCTAGAATACCCGATGCGTAGAATCGGGCCACCTTCTAGTATATATATATATATATATATATATATATATATATAGATGTTGTTGTGTGTAGTTACCAAGTGTTTGTGTAGGGCGCTGTACATGTTCTGAATGTTGTCTGGGTGGGATGGGGGGTGAGAGCGGTGTTGTTGGGGGGGCGGTGCCATGGCGAGCCCAGCGGCCAATCAGCTTTGGGGAGGTGTGCACTTCCCATCGTGCTCCATCCCCCATGCAGCGCACTCCCCATCGTGCTCCATCCCCCATGCAGCGCACTCCCCATCGTGCTCCATCCCCCATGCAGCGCACTCCCCATCGTGTTCCATCCCCCATGCTGCGCACCCCCCATCGTGCTCCATCTCCCATCCTGCGCACTCCCAAACGTGCTCCATCCGCCATGCAGCGCACTCCCCATCGTGCTCCATCCGCCATGCAGCGCACTCCCAAACGTGCTCCATCCGCCATGCTGCGCACTCCCCATCGTGCTCCATCCGCCATGCAGCACACTCCCAAACGTGCTCCATCCGCCATGCTGCGCACTCCCCATCGTGCTCCATCCCCCATGCTGCGCACTCCCAAACGTGCTCCATCCGCCATGCTGCGCACTCCCAAACGTGCTCCATCCGCCATGCTCCGCACTCCCAAACGTGCTCTATCCGCCATACTCCGCACTCCCCATCGTGCTCCATC
The DNA here is from genome assembly GCF_048569485.1 of Anomaloglossus baeobatrachus. NCBI lineage: Eukaryota > Metazoa > Chordata > Amphibia > Anura > Aromobatidae > Anomaloglossus > Anomaloglossus baeobatrachus. The sequence goes on along the minus strand of NC_134363.1, from coordinate 49,945,184 downwards.
CGCCATGCAGCGCACTCCCCATCGTGCTCCATCCCCCATGCAGCGCACTCCCCATCGTGCTCCATCCCCCATGCAGCGCACTCCCCATCGTGTTCCATCCCCCATGCTGCGCACCCCCCATCGTGCTCCATCTCCCATCCTGCGCACTCCCAAACGTGCTCCATCCGCCATGCTGCGCACTCCCCATCGTGCTCCATCCGCCATGCAGCACACTCCCAAACGTGCTCCATCCGCCATGCTGCGCACTCCCCATCGTGCTCCATCCCCCATGCTGCGCACTCCCAAACGTGCTCCATCCGCCATGCTGCGCACTCCCAAACGTGCTCCATCCGCCATGCTCCGCACTCCCAAACGTGCTCTATCCGCCATACTCCGCACTCCCCATCGTGCTCCATCCGCCATGCAGCGCACTCCCCATCGTGCTCCATCCCCCATGCTGCGCACTCCCAAACGTGCTCCATCCGCCATGCTGCGCACTCCCCATCGTGCTCCATCTCCCATGCTGCGCACTCCCAAACGTGCTCCATCCGCCATGCTGCGCATTCCTAAACGTGCTCCATCCGCCATGCTGCGCACTCCCAAACGTGCTCCATCCGCCATACTCCGCACTCCCCATCGTGCTCCATCCCCCATGCAGCGCACTCCCCATCATGCTCCATCCCCTATGCTGCGCACCCCCCATCGTGCTCCATCTCCCATGCTGCGCACTCCCAAACGTGCTCCATCCACCATGCTGCGCACTGCCAAACGTGGTCCATCCGCCATGCTGCGCACTCCCAAACGTGCTCCATCCGCCAAGCTGCGCACTCCCAAACGTGCTCCATCCCCTATGCTGCGCACCCCCCATCGTGCTCCATCTCCCATCCTGCGCACTCCCAAACGTGCTCCATCCGCCATGCTGCGCACTCCCAAACGTGCTCCATCCGCCATGCTGCGCACTCACAAACGTGCTCCATCCGCCATGCTGCGCACTCCCAAACGTGCTCCATCCGCCATGCTGCGCACTCCCAAACGTGCTCCATCCGCCATGCTGCGCACTCCCAAACGTGCTCCATCCGCCATGCTGCGCACTACCAAACGTGCTCCATCCGCCATGCTGCGCACTCCCAAATGTGCTCCATCCGCCATGCTGCGCCAGCATCAGCCTCTCTGCCCGCAGCATCAGCCTCTCTGCCCGCAGCATCAGCCTCTCTCCTCCCAGCATCAGCCTCTCTGCCCGCAGCATCAGCCTCTCTGTCCCCAGCATCAGCCTCTCTCATCCCAGCATAGTTACATAGTTACATAGTTACTTAGGTTGAAAAAAGACCTAGGTCCATCTAGTTCAACCTTCCTCCACCAGTTGTACATTTAGTCACTAAGTCATTTATAACCAACAATGTTTTGTGTACTGAGGAAATCATCCAGCCCTTTTTTAAAAGCTGTTATAGTATCTGCCATTACTACCTCTTGTGGTCGGCATTCCACAGTCTGACTGCTCTAACTGTAAAGAACCCTTTCCTATTTAGCTGTCGGAATCGCTTTTCTTCCACTCGCAGTGAGTGCCCCCTGGTCCTTAGTATTGTTTTCGGAAGAAATAAGTTATGTGCCAGTCCTTTATATTGACCACACATGTATTTATACATATAAATGAGATCTCCTCTGAGACGTCTTTTTTCTAAGCTAAACATATCTAACTTTTTCAATCTGCCATCATATGGGAGGCCTCCATTCCTTGTAATAGTCTAGTTGCCTGCCTTTGAACTGACTCTAACTTCTGAATGTTCTTTTTAAAATGTGGAGCCCAAAACTGGATCCCGTATTCCAGATGTGGCCTTACAAGTGATTTATAGATGGGTAACAATACGTTGGGATCACGGGATCTAATCTCTCTTTTTATACACCCTAGAATCTTGTTTGCTTTAGCAGCTGCTGCCTGACATTGAGTGCTGCTGCTCAGCTTATTTGTAATGAGAATACCCAAGTCCTTCTCCTGTTCTGTAGTCCCGAGTTTACTTCCATTTAATGTATACGCAGCTATAGGATTACTCCGTCCTAGGTGCATTACTTTACATTTATCAACATTAAATCTCATTTGCCAAGTATCTGCCCATTCTGACATCTTATCCAGATCTTTTTGTAATATTGTACTATCCAGGTCAGTTTTTAATATCCTACATAGTTTGGTGTCATCGGCAAAGACTGACACTGTACTATCAATCCCATCCACAAGGTCATTAATATAGAGAGTAAAAAGAATTGGTCCTAGCACAGATCCCTGCGGCACCCCACTGCTGACTATAGCCCATTTAGAGAATGTAGCATTTATGACTACTCTTTGTTTCCTATCTTTTAGCCAATTCCTTACCCAGTTGCATATTGTGTCCCCTAGTCCTTGCTTCTGGAGCTTTAGTATAAGGCTATTATGTGGTACAGTATCAAATGCCTTTGCAAAGTCCAAATAAATCACATCAGCTGCATTACCAATATCCAGGTTTGCACTTACCCCCTCATAGAAGCCCAACAGGTTGGTTAGACACGACTTATCTTTCATGAATCCATGCTGTTTGTCAGTTATCATATTATTTTCTGCAATATATTTTTGCATGTCATCCCTTAAAATGCCCTCAAAAACTTTGCATACTACTGATGTCAGGCTTACTGGACGGTAGTTGCCTGGATCTACCCTCTTACCTTTCTTAAATATCGGTACCACATCAGCAATCCTCCAATCCTGAGGCACCAACCCTGTTACAAGTGAGTCTAAAAAGATGAGATACAGCGGTCTGTCGATTACGGAGCTCAATTCCCTCAATATTCGTGGATGAATGCCATCTGGCCCTGGGGATTTGTCAATGTTTAATTTACTCAGACGTAGGCGTACTTCATCTTGTGTTAAATTAATTATATCGGGTGGTGGACTTTGATTTTTCACTTGTTGAATGATCCCTGGTACAGTCAGTTCCTTGGTGAATACAGATGAGAAATGCCTATTTAATATCTCAGTCTTTTGTTTGTCCTCTATAACTAACTTGTTATTATATTTTAAGGGTCCGATACTATCCTTTGTTTTCCTTTTGGCATTAATGTATTTATAAAAGATTTTGGGATTTATTTTAATGTCATTGGCGATTTTTGTTTCAGTAGCTAGTTTTGCTTGTTTGATTTCTTTTTTGCATTGCCTATTGATATCTTTACAGCCTCTCTGTCCCCAGCATCAGCCTCTCTGTCCCAAGCATCAGCCTCTCTCCCCGCAGCATCAGCCTCTCTGTCCCCAGCATCAGCCTCTCTGTCCCCAGCATCAGCCTCTCTGTCCCCAGCATCAGCCTCTCTGTCCCCAGCATCAGCCTCTCCATCCCAGCCTTCCCCAGGATCAGCCTCTCTCATCCCAGCATCAGCCTCTCTGTCCCCAGCATCAGCCTCTCTGTCCCCAGCATCAGCCTCTCTGTCCCCAGCATCAGCCTCTCTGTCCCCAGCATCAGCCTCTCTCATCCCAGCATCAGCCTCTCTCATCCCAGCATCAGCCTCTCTGTCCCCAGCATCAGCCTCTCTCATCCCAGCATCAGCCTCTCTGTCCCCAGCATCAGCCTCCCCCAGGATCAGCCTCTCTCCTCCCAGCCTCCTCCAGCACGCCATGCTCCTCTGCCGACACTCACACACACCCGATCGCATACACTCACACACACTCACACCCACCCGATCGCATACACTCACACACACTCACACCCCCCCGATCGCATACACTCACACCCCCCTGATCGCATACACTCACACACACCCGATCGCATACACTCACACACACACGATCGCATACACTCACACACACCCGATCGCATACACTCACACACACCTGATCGCATACACTCACGCACACACACATTGACGATATTGCATATACGCGCTCATACTCACAACATCCGGAGATACCACATGCTTCTGGCCATGTGATCCTCCGGCAGGTCCTGGAAGGTCACAACAGCACAGTATCGAGGCCGAGAAGCAAGCGATATCGCCGGATGCTGTGAGTGTGTGGATGCGATGTGTGTGTGAGGTGTGTGTGAGAGTGAGTGTGATCTGATGTGTGTGTATGTGTGTGCTGTTATGTGTGTGCGTGTGGATCTTCCGCCGCTGCAGGACCTTGATGTGCTGGTAACTATGCTAGCATGGTTACCAGCTGGTAACTATGCTAGCATGGTTACCAACGTATCCCGTCCCCCGCTCGCACGGGAGCCCACACCAGCATACGGCGGCAAGGCCAGAAATGCGAGGGTAAGTGTCGGCTGGGTTGGCGGCGTACGCTGATGTGGGCTCCCGTTGGGGGGGTGGGGTGGGAGTACAGGACTCACCTGGGAGCCGTGACCGTGTCAGTTCGGGGAATGCGGGGGGGGGGGGGGGCAGAGCTAGCGTGCATTGCGTGAGGGGGGCGGGGCGTGGCCGAGTTGCCAATGCCTGCAGGGTGCCGGGGCGAGAGGCCAATCCGTGTGGGGGCGCAGCCTGGGCGAGCGGCCAATCCGTGTGGGGGGGCGGGGCCATGGCGAGCCCAGCGGCCAATCAGCTTTGTGTCACCGTAAGGACACAATGTCACCGGAAGGACACAATTTTGGAGCATGACAGACAGACAGACAGAATAAGGCAATTATATATATAGATATATATATCTATATGCGCAGTGGAGTGCTGTTCCTCCAGGAGCAATGAACAAACTTAGACCCTACCTTTTGTATTGAAACATCTAATGAGCATGTGCAAAAGTCATTGTAAAGGGCAAGGAGGAACAAGGTCGGCTGTGACATCATCCATAGAGTTGAGTGAGTACCTAACTATTAGTACTTGCTATACTCACAACGAGTACTGTCTAATACTCGCGGCGTATTCATTCTGAATAGCAAGTACAACGCAAGTCAATGGGGAAAAACTCACAATGTAATGAGTAACCTGAATGCAGCACTGTTTGTGCGAATAGTGAGTAGTGCGGCATTCAGGTTACTCGTTACTTTGCCAGTTTTCCCCATTGACTTGCATTGCACACACTATTCAGAACGAATACGTGAGTATTAGACAGTACTCCTTATGAGTATAGCGAGTACGAATAGTTATGTACTCGCTCAACTCTGATCGTCCATTGTGAGTGTGGATCTTGTTTCTCAGCTGTGTATAGTGGTGTTACCTGTCATTATATAGAAAGGTATCATCCTGTCTCTGCTGATAAGGAGACTGCTGAAAACTCTTCCTGAAAAGACAGGAAACATTAGTCTAAAAAAGCCCCAGTGGCCAGTGTGAAAATTGCAACATTTCAAATTTAGTTTTTTTTAATTAAGATTGTTGTATAAAAAAATATATGTAACATAAAAACCTAATTTATACAATAGATAATTTTCTGATGATAGTGTAATGCAGTCACTACTTACGGGTTGTAGAAACAGAAGATTAGTCAGGAAAGTCGGGGGTCTGGTAACAGGAAGACATGTATGGATACAGGGAGCACACGGAGGTGAAGTCAGGTCACAATCCAGGGGTCAGAATTCTAGGATGGCACGTAATAGATTCAAGGAGTAAACTAAGACATGGTCAGCTAATGTTCCAAGGTCTAAAGCCAGGAGGTTGCGATAAGAACAGGGAGCGGGCAGAGAGGAGTCAAACAACAGTCCTGGGTCAGAAAACAAAGATCAGAACACTTGCAGAAAAACAGGCCAACAGCACAACTACAGAACCAGAATGTACGACTGGCAAGGTTCTGTGGGAGCATGCTCAGTAAATACGCAGAGCAATTATCGAAAAGATGAAACACCTGAGTAATCAATCAACCTGCCAGCTCAGTAGCCCAGGAAAATACAGCAGAGCATCTCCTAGTGTGCAAGATGCTCTGGACAGAGGAATTTTGACAGATAGCTTCCATTTTAAAGCCACATATACATTAGATGAAAGTCACCCAGGACAGGCCAACCATCTGATATGTATGGTAATCACCAGGCTGTCCCCCGATAGATGACGAGGAGAAGGATCAGGAAGTTGAAATTTCAGCCAAAGCTGCTGCCAGAAGTGTGTGGCAGCGGCTTTCTCCTCTCTCTTTCTTAAAAACCTATGACTGCTCAAATGAGCTGAACGCTTAGGTGCATTGGGGACTTAGGCCGGCTTCACACTTGCGATTAACTGGCACGAGTGCAATGTGAGAAATTCTCGCATTGCACGCGGACCAATGTTAATCAATGATGCAGCTCCCATCTGCTATTTTTTTTCTCAGTCCAAATTGGACTGAGAAAAAAATCACAGCATGCTGCGTTTTGGAGAGTTTCTCGCGCGAGTCTCCCCAATGAAAGTCTATGGGTGCGTGGGAAAAAACGGATGTCACACGGACGGCCCTCACACCATCCTAGTGACATCCGATTTTCTAAATACATTTATCGCATGTTGCAGAAAACACTGGAAATGAGTGAGGTCTGTCGATGTCGGTCAAATTCTATCTCTGTCTGTCTCTGTCTCCCTGTCATCGGTCTCTATCTCTCTCTGTCTGTCTATCCCTCTCCCCCCTCTCTCATACTTACCGATCACCGGCGCTGCACGGCTGTCACACTGCTCCTCTTTTGAAAAAGCCGGCCGCTCATTATTTCATCTAGTATTCACTTATTTCCCCACCCACCGGCGCCTATGATTGGTTGCAGTTAGACACGCCCCCACATTGAGTGACAGCTGTCTCACTGCAACCAATCACAGCCACCAGTAGGCGGGTCTATATTGTCTACATCTGAATTTCCTGCTTTGACTTTAATCTCCTCACCTGCATATACATTTAAAGTCCCTTTGCTTTTGGTATGCTAACCTGCTGCTTTCCTGTTGTATAATTAGTTAAATCCTGTCTGTATTTTTTTTTTCTTTCTCTTCTTTGAGTGCTTCCTACCTGTTTATAATTCTTTCATGTGCCTCACCCCTGCTGGTCAGCAGATGTTTATCTGGGTCAATGAGACATGTATATAAGTACTGCACTAGGTCTATGACCGTGGTCTGTGTGCGTGCCTCATAAGTGTCAGAAATATACCAGAAATGAACCAGCCATGACCAGAAGGTAAACTTCAGCTCTTTCTAACCAAGCTTTCCACTGACACAACTTACTTGTTAAATCATATACTTACCACACTACTCCCACCATGTTCACCTATGCCCTCACAGTCTTTGCCCCTCTCCTCCTCACTCTCCTTCGCTATCCCCACACCCCAGCACCCTCTAAGCAAATATTCATCTCCCCCTCCCTCCTGCCTTCTCATCTGTCCTCATCTGCTGACCTATTCCTGAACCTCAGATCGCTCCTAATATCGCGCAGACCATGCCGTCCACTCTCCTTCTCCCACCTGCTCTCCCTTTCTCTACTCCTTCTCACTGCTGGTGACATAGCCCCCAATCCTGGCCCCCCATGGATGGTACACCCCTCTTTATCACCCACACACCACTCTCCACATAATAGTAACTACCGCAATCTATCCAACATAAAAACTATTCCCCTCTCACCGACTCCGCCGCCCCCTCTCTCAGGAGCGCTCTGGAATGCCCGCTCAGTGTGTAATAAACTGCACATCATTCATGATCTCTTTACCTCCAGCAATCTATCCTTTCTGGCCATCACCGAAACATGGCTGACACCATCCAACTCTGCCTCCCCAGCTGCACTATGCTACGGTGGCCTGCACTTCTCCCACACTCCTCGCCCTGGCAATAGACAAGGTGGAGGAGTGGGCCTCCTTCTTTCTAACAACTACAACTTCACCACAATCCCACCTCTACCCTCCCTCGACCTGCCTTCCTTTGAAGTGCACTCTGTCCGAATCTAGTCTCCCTCCAACCTCCAAGTGGCTGTCATATACAGACCCCCAGGCGCCACCACTGCCTTCCTCGACCACTTTTCAGCCTGGCTTCTACACTTTCTCTCTGCTGACATTCCCACCATCATCATGGGTGACTTCAACATCCCCACTGACACTCGCCAACAAGCTGCTTCCAAACGCCTCTCCCTTGCTTCGTCTTTTGGCTTAACTCAGTGGTCCACCTCTGCCACCCACAAAGATGGACACACACTAGACCTTATCTTCACCCGCCTCTGTCCCCTTTCTGACTTCACAACTTCCCCCCTCCCCCTATCTGACCACCATCTTCTGACCTTTTCAGCCCTGTCCTCCTCACCTACCCCCCCTGTCCAGCACCTAGCACATCCCCGCAGAAACCTTGCACACCTCAACATGCACACCCTCGCCGACTCTATCCTCCCACTGTCCTCCATATCGTCCCTCCACGACACAGACAGCGCCACCACTTTCTACAACACCACCCTCACATCAGCTATTGATTCAGTCGCTCCCCTTGTGCATGGCAGAGTGAGACGAATCAATAGACAGCCCTGGCACAACAGCCTCACTAAAAAACTTCGGCAAAGGTCTAGGGCTGCAGAGCGGCGGTGGAAGAAAACGCACTCCCAGGAAGACTTCACCACATTCAAAAATGCAATTCACACATTTCGCTCAGTCCTCACCTCCGCTAAACACGATTACTTCAGAAACCTCATATCCTCTCTAACACACAACCCCAAACAGTTATTCAACACTTTCAACTCCCTCCTTCGCCCGCCACTGCCCCCTCCAACCTCCCTCATTTCTGCAGAAGACTTTGCCACCTATTTCCAAGAAAAAATCGACCTAATAAGGCAAGTCTTCTCTGCTCAGCCACCACAACCCCTTCATGTAGCTGACCACTGCCCCTCTCCCATAAACTTCCTCCCCACCATCACCGAAGGAGAGCTTGCACGTCTTCTCTCAAAAGCGCACCTCACCACCTGCGCACTTGACCCCATGCCATCCCACCTCCTTCCCAACCTCACCAACATCCTTATTCCCGCCTTAACCCACCTCTTCAACCTATCTTTAACGACTGGAACCTTCCCCTCTGCCTTTAAACATGCAACAGTCACACCTATCCTAAAGAAACCTTCCCTCGATCCAACCTCTACTACCAGCTATCGCCCCATATCACTACTCCCACTTGCCTCAAAACTCCTGGAACAGCATGTCCATGCTGAACTTTCCTCCCACCTCTCCTCTAACGCTCTCTTTGACAACCTACAGTCCGGCTTCCGTCCACATCACTCTACCGAAACTGCCCTGACTAAAATCACAAATGACTTGCTTACTGCCAAAGCGAACAAGCACTTCTCTATACTCCTACTCCTAGACCTGTCCTCAGCCTTCGATACCGTTGACCACTCCCTCCTATTACAGACCCTCTCTTCCCTTGGTGTCAGAGATCTTGCCCTCTCTTGGATCTCTTCATACCTCTCAAATCGCACTTTCAGTGTCTCCCACTCTCGCACAACCTCTTCATCCCACCATCTCTCTGTTGGCGTCCCTCAAGGCTCTGTCCTAGGACCCCTACTTTTCTCTATCTACACATTTGGCCTGGGACAACTCATAAAGTCCCATGGCTTCCAATACCACCTATATGCCGACGACACCCAGATCTACCTTTCTGGCCCAGATGCCACATCTCTGCTGTCCAAAATCCCGAAATGTCTATCTGCTATATCCTCCTTCTTCTCCTCTCGCTTCCTAAAGCTCAATGTGGCCAAAACTGAACTAATCATCTTTCCTCCGTCTCACGTACACTCTCCACCTGATCTATCTATTACAATAAATAACACCACGCTCTCGCCAGTACCCAAAGTTCGCAGCCTCGGAGTGACCTTTGACTCTGCCTTATCCTTCATACCACACATCCAATCCCTCACCACCTCCTGCCGTCTTCAACTCAAAAATATTTCCAGAATCCGCCCTTTCCTCAATTTGCAATCTACTAAAATGCTAGTGCATGCCCTCATAATCTCCCGCCTCGACTACTGTAACATCCTCCTCTGTGGCCTCCCTGCCAACACGCTCGCCCCTCTCCAGTCCATCCTTAACTCTGCTGCCCGACTTATCCACCTCTCTCCTCAATACCACCCCGCTTCTCCCCTCTGCATGTCCCTCCACTGGCTTCCAATCCTCCACCGTATCCAATTCAAACTTCTAACACTGACCTACAAAGCTGTGCATAATCTTTCCCCTCCGTACATCTCCGAACTACTCTCCCACTACACTCCAACACGTCACCTCCGGTCCTCCCAAGATCTCCTCCTCTCCTCCTCTCTCATTCGCTCCTCACGCAACCGACTCCAAGACTTCTCCCGAGCATCCCCAGTCTCCTGGAACTCGCTGCCTCAACACGTCAGACTATCCCCTACCCTTGCAAACTTCAAACGGAACCTGAAAACGCACCTGTTCAGAAATGCCTACAATCTACAATGAACTCGCTGCCGCCCGACCACCGTGCGGAGCTGCCGCCCGACCACCGTGCGGAGCTGCCGCCTGACCTACACCCCACCTATTGCCTCCTCCCCATAATCCTATAGAATGTAAGCCCGCAAGGGTAGGGCCCTCTTCCCTCTGTACTAGTCTGTCTACTGTAACTTGTATACGTATTTTGTATGTAACCCCCCTTCTCATGTACAGCACCATGGAATTAATGGTGCTCTATAAATAAATAATAATAATAATAATAAAATTGTGCAGTAAATTAAATAATTAAAAAAAAATTCCGGTTCCCCCCAATTTTCATACCAGCCAGGGTAAAGCCATACGGCTGGAGGCTGGTATTGTCAGGATGGGGAGCGCCACGTTATGGGGAGCCCCCCACCCTAAAAATATCATCCAGCAGCCGTCCGGAATTGCCGCATCCATTAGATGCGACAGTCCCGGGACTGTACCCGGCTCATCCCGAATTGCCCTGGTGCGGTGGCAATCGGGGGGTAATAAGGAGTTAATAGCAGCAGTCCATAGCTGCCACTAAGTCCTAGGTTAATCATGGCAGGCGTCTCCCTGAAATACCTTCCATGATTAACCTGTAAGTTAAACAAAAAATAAAGACCCTAACCCTAACCCAAAAATCCTTTATTTGAAATAAATGACAAAAAACCCCACCCTCTTTCACCACTTTATTCAAATCCCCAAATACCCCTCCAGGTCCGACGTAATCCACATGAGGTCCCACGACGCTTTCCGCTCTGCTACATCAGAAGCTGACAGAGAGCGGTCACAGACCACGACCGCTCTCTGTGAGCTCCCCGCAGCGACTGAAGTGAGTCGCGCTATCAGCGGTGCCGTCACTCACGTTACCCGTGGCCACAGATCTTAGCTGGAGGATTGCAGCTGTGGCCACGGGTAACTTCAGTGACGGCACCACTGATAGCGGAGATCACTTCAGTCACTCAGGGGATTTGGGGTCACCGATGAGATCTTCACCGGTGACCGAAAATCAGGCCATGACACACAGACAGAGCCGCGGGATGACAATGAAGTCGGGTGACGATTTTAAAATTTTCCGATTTTACACGCACAAGTGTGACTCCAGCCTTAGGAGGGATATCTGATGAATATATATCTGCTACACCCTGGCCAAGGAATAATGGGGAGAGGAATGCGGCAGAGAACTTATAGATAGTTCTAAAGTCAGAGATGAAGGAAAGAACCAAAACAAGGAAACAAGTGTGATCTCAGCTCGGCCGCATGATGCCTGTGTGAGGAAACATCACATGGAAATTTGTATTGCTTTGTGACCGATTGAAAAAAAATCATGAAAAATAAAATCAGGAAAAAAGTAATTCCCAAAATAATAAAGTTTTGATAAACTAGAGAGTTTTGGAATTTTAAAATCTGCATATACTCCAGGTTAAAGATGGACGTCCAAGAAAAGTTTGTTATGACCCGAGACGTCGTTATCTTAACAGCTTCAGATATCAAATGAGTCATAAAAACCACTGTGTCTTCTGCACTTTCACCAGACGCCGACCATCAATCCCTCGCTGAGGAGCGCACAGATATTTTTAGTCAACCGGTGGATTTGCCTGTAAACAAATAAGCGCAATATCACTGCATGGAGAAAATAAGTCGGTCATACATAATACAATGTCTTAAAGAGGACCAGCCACCAGGATTTTCATATATAAACTAAAGCCAGTGCTATACTGGCGCTATCATGCTGATTCTATACATACCTTTAGTTCTGAGATCGGATGTATAGTTTCTGAAATACTGGCAAGTAAAGTTTGTGAAATGCACTGTTATTTGATTGATAGCAGCTGCAGAATATCTATTAGGTGGGTCAGGTTTTGCTAGTTATTCCCGCCCCTGTCTGCCTGTTCTTCCTCCCGCCCTGTCCTTCCTACCCCTGTAATAACAGAGACTGGGGGAGGAAGGACAGGCAGGCACACTGGGGCAGGAATAACTAGCAAAACCCGACCCACCTATTAGATATTCTGTTGCTGCTATCAATCAAATAACAGTGCATTTCACAAACTACTTGCCTGTATTTCAGAAACTATACATCCAATCTCACAAGTAAAGGTATGTATAGAATCCGCATGATAGCGCCAGTATAGCACTGGCTTTAGTTTATATATGAAAATCCTGGTGGTTGGTCCTCTTTAAGAACCTGAACACCTAAGGTAATGATGGCCAACTATCTAGTGTATGGCGGCCTACCAACTCCTCCCTGACAAATGATTTGTTCACCACTGGATATATACGGGCAGCAGAGGAGCCGTCAGCTTCTTTCTCCACTGAAAACAAATGCATGCTCAGTTGAGAGGAGCATGCATGGGTATAAAGGGTCGGGCTGGATAGCTGTAGGTTGAGGGCAATAACGGCTGATCTCCTGTAAATGTTGGCGCTCGGCTGATGTTCACAGGAGGATCGTAACAACCGACACAGGGGTTATCAGCTGACCCCCAGCTTTCATGACAACAGGGGAATTTAACTGGTTAACAGCTACAGGCGACTGTTATAGGCACATGTGGGTTGATTAGATCAGTCGTCACGTGCAGGGAGAGGTGCGGGCGCAGCGTCTGAGCCTGCATCAAAGACAAGGACACGATCTTGGATGTATCAGTACGTCATAGGTCGTGAAAGGAATACACAGCAATGCCCTCGAGCGGTAATAGCTGTTCACCAGGCGGTACAGATCTTGGCTTAAAGGGAAACTATCAGTAGGATGAGCCCTCCTAAACCGTCAATACGGACATGACAGGTCATAGAAAGTTGAATAAAATGATGCCTTGATATCCTAGATCCGATGTCTTATTCAAGAGAAATCCATGTTTTTCTTAATATGTAAATGAGCTGTTAAGATGTATGGGCTGGACATAGATCTCCCTGTGACTCCACCTCCAGAGCTTATTTTAAATGAAAGTGGGCGTTACCAGTGTGAGACATGTATTTCAGGAGAACAGACTGTCAGTCATTACATGTCTCACACTGGTAACGCCCTATTTTATTTATAAGCAGCTCTGGAGGCAGATTCTCAGGGAGATCTATGCCTGGCCCATAGATCTTAACAGCTCATTTACATATTAAGAAAATGTGAATTTCTCTGGAATAAGACATCAGATCACAAATATTAACTTATCATTTTATTCAACTCTCTATAACCTCCATGCCCATATAGATGACTTAGGAGGCTTACTATGGTCGCCAAGGGGCGGAGAGCATCCGGGAGTGTACCCACTGGGTTGTACACCGGAATATCCTGGAGGAGCTAACCTGGAGCTAACCCCTAAACAGGGATTGTCAGGCGCAGCCCCAGGGGGCCTAAATGTACGACAGCCAGGACCAGTGGTGTCGGCTCTGACGGACTGGTGAGTCTCTGATGTCAGGTACGGATGTGCTGAGACGTGGCAGCACGGAGGAGGTAACTCGGACGTGGCAGCACGGAGGTGGTAACTCGGACGTGGCAGCACGGAGGTGGTAACTCGGACGTGGCAGCACGGAGGGAGTAACTCGGACTTGGCAGTATGGAGGTGATAACTCAGATGTGGCACCATGGAGGTGGTAACTTGGACGTGGCAGCACGGAGGTTGTGGCAGCAAACAGGCTCTAAGAAGAGACACAGGATAGTGGAAGAAGTACCTGTCACTAAGACACGAATCACAGAACTAGACACAGTATTGGGTATGAGACCTGAGAACTAGTAACGCACTAAGGATAGGCAATGTTGCTCAGGCGCCTCCCCTAAGGGGAGGCAGTCTTAAATCACTACATGCTGATAGCTGACCTCAAGGATCACTTCCGAGTAATGGGATGCCGGCCCTTTAAGAAAGGGGCGTGGCCGTGCGCGCACCCTATGGGCACTCCCAGAAGGCCTGCCTGTCGACTGGAAGCAGGAGGTGGCCGCGGCAGACCCCGGGGCATAAGCAGGGCGTATGAGACTGGCAGGCAGGTGACGAGAATGGTACCCCTGCGAGAGCGTGGGTGCCGCACCGGGACCTACAAGGGTTAGCCCTACCGACAGATGCCCTTTACCTTATAAAAGGGGTTTTTCTTGATGAGACTATCAACAATAGATCTTCGGCAGTGATGAACGACCCCAAATTGTAACGTTCGGTACTTGTACCGAACACGGACTTTGAAAAAACTCCAAGTGTCCAAGTTTGGGTGCTGACCACTCGATCGAGCACCGCTGTGCTTGGGTACACTCGGTACTCGGTCTAGTGGGAGCCGCTTAGTCTCTGAATGGCTCTCAAAGGGGGTAAAAACGTTTTTTGGATGTAGTGTGTCAACACGCCCCTTTTAAAGCTCAGTTTATGGCGGGCTGAGAGACGAATTGCCCAATCATTGACTTCCAATGGGGTTCCAGCTCCGGGATCAAGGCTCTACCGGCGTATTTGCATGTAACGATTACCATTTATATGTAATTATAGCCCCAATTTCAAGCATATGTAACAAGCTCAGAACATCATAAATCCCTTTTACAGATGCAGAAAGGGAAGTGCTAAGACGAGGAATTTCGCAGACTCAGGAAGTACTTGAAAGTTTCTATTGTGTTCGCTTCCCCAAGCTGTGGACATTAAAGCCTGTTAAACTTTCCTGGTTTTGTGGTGCGACTTATGTGACTACTGACGATAGAGCTGCCGTGGTGCGTGACTGCGAATCTTTGCAGAGTTTGAAAAATTAAGGGAACAGGTGAAAAAAACCTACAATATCAAGCTCAAATAATACCGTCCTATTTGCCAAATATTTCAACCCCTACATACACTGTGTGCAGACTTATTAGGCAAATGAGTATTTTGATCCCATGATACTTTTTATACATGTTGTCCTACTCCAAGCTGTATAGGCTGAGAGCCAACTACCAATGAAGTAAATCCGGTGATGTGCATCTCTGTAATGAGGAGGGGTGCGGTGTAATGACACAACACCCTATATAAGGGGTGCTTAATTATTAGGCAACTTCCTTTCCTTTGGCAAAATGGCTCAGAAGAGAGATTTGACTGGCTCTGAAAAGTCCAAAATTGTGAGATGTCTTACAGAGGGATGCAGCAGTCTTGAAATTGCCAAACTTTTGAAGCGTGATCACCGAACAATCAAGCGTTTCATGGCAAATAGCCAACAGGGTCGCAAGAAGCATGTTGGGCAAAAAAGGCGCAAAATAACTGCCCATGAATTGAGGAAAATCAAGCGTGAAGCTGCCAAGATGCCATTTGCCACCAGTTGGCCATATTTCAGAGCTGCAACGTTACTGGAGTATCAAAAAGCACAAGGTGTGCCATACTCAGGGACATGGCCAAGGTAAGGAAGGCTGAAAACCACCACCTCTGACCAAGAAACATAAGATAAAACGTCAAGACCGGGCCATGAAATATCTAAAGACTGATTTAAGGTTTTATGGACTGATGAAATGAGAGTGACTCTTGATGGGCCAGATGGATGGGCCAGAGGCTGGATCAGTAAAGGGCAGAGAGCTCCACTCCGACTCAGACGCCTGCAAGGTGGAGGTGGGGTACTGGTATGGGCTGTATCATCAAAGATGAACTTGTGGGACCTTTTCGGGTTGAGGATGGAGTGAAGCACAACTCCCAGACCTACTGCCAGTTTCTGGAAGACAACTTCTTCAAGCAGTGGTACAGGAAGAAGTCGCTATCGTTCAAGAAAAACATGATTTTCATGCAGGACAATGCTCCATCACATGCATCCAACTACTCCACAGCGTGGCTGGCCAGTAAAGGTCTAAAAGATGAAAAAATAATGACATGGCCCCCTTGTTCACCTGATCTGAACCCCATAGAGAACCTGTGGTATCCATAAAATGTGAGATCTACAGGGAGGGAAAACAGTACACCTCTGGGAACAGTGTCTGGAGGCTGTGGTGGCTGCTGCACGCAATGTTGATCGTAAGCAGATCAAGCAATGACAGAATCTATGGATGGTCGGCTGCTGAGTGTCATCATAAAGAAAGGTGGCTATATTGGTCACTAATTTTTTGGGTTTTGTTTTTGCATGTCAGAAATGTTTATTACTAAATTTTGTGCAGTTATATTGGTTTACCTGGTGAAAATAAACACATGAGATGGGAATATATTTGTTTTTTATTAAGTTGCCTAATAATTCTGCACAGTAATAGTTACCTGCACAGATATCCTCCTAAGATAGCCAAATCTAAAAAAAACCCACTCCAACTGCCAAAAATATTAAGCTTTGATATTTATGAGTCTTTTGAGTTGATTGGGAACATAGTTGTTGATCAATAATAAAAAAAATCCTCTAAAATACAACTTGCCTAATAATTCTAAATCAAATAAAACGTCTGGTACCTACTGATGTACTATTACACCAGCTTCCAAATCCTCTGCTGATTGGCTGAATGAAGGGAATATGTCTAGATTTCGGGCACATGCGTGTGGATGTGCTTGTAGTCGCTCCGGCCACGCCTCTATGACTGAAATCCGGTGGCTCACAGGAGGAATAAAAATAATTTTCTCCAGGTAGCTGCACGTTCAGATGGGGAGAATTAAATTGCTCACCTTAAACAATGATGGGATTTCTTATAAATGTAATCTATAAGTGAAAACTGTGCTTTATTATTACTCCTGTGATACATTGTATTCTTGTACACACGGCTCATCCTCCGGGCATGTAATGAAGTGTCCATCGTGAATCAGAGTCCTGGAGACATACAGTCTGTGCATTACAGTCAGCAGGCATTACCTAAGCTGGTTGAGGTCATGTCTTGTCAGCTCAGGTGTAACAATGATGTGTCCTATCACATAAATGTGCTTACTTGGATGAAGTAATGGGACCAGTCATGGGTTGGGCAAGTGGAGAGAGCAGATACAAGGAAGCGTTCTTCTGAAAATAAACAGAGACCACATTCTGTGCCGCTATCTTTCCACTAGGAAATTTCCCAAATTGCTCATGGAGTAATGACATCAGTAATAAGGAAAGCGTCCAAGCAAATTTCTGGTTTTTCTCCTTATTTTCTATATTGACAACCAAAGCTGACTGCAAGGTTTCTGATGCTTTCACTTTCGGAGATTAAACTAAAATGTGAGGTAGGACGCCTATGTAACCACAAAGGGTTGTCTCATGATGCCAATAGCCTATTAGTAAATATGTGTAGCCCTGACATCTGTGCAGAGGCGCCAACTTACTCACCGCTCCGGCCGGGTCACGTGCTTCCCCATACTCCCCTGGCCATCCACGTGTGCTGCTGCCTCCTTCCCCTCCCGGGCAATGCACATGCCGCACAGGGATCCCGGGAGAGCACCTAAGACATGTATGTGCAGACCGGCCCTCCCTAAGGCCGGCGCGCCATTTCCCAGAAGTCAAGGCACGGTGTATTTAAGGCACCCTCCCATTAGCGGAGGTGCCTGCGCAATGCCTTCAGTTAGTCAGTAAGTCTGCTACCTAGCTGTCAGGTCACGACCTCCTGTCCTGTCCTCCCTGCCTTCCCATACCTGTGTGCCCCTGCCATGCCCACCATTGCTGCTCATACCCGCCAATCCAGTCTGCCTCAGTTACCCTGCCTGTAGCTGAGTCTGTCACCTGTCTTGGTGGTGAGCTGCCACAGTCCCGGTCACTGCCCTTGGAGTGGTACCTGGCCTCAACCTCGCGGTGGACGCTTAGTTAAGCCCCTCCCACTAAAGGGTAAGCCTGTGGTCTAGTGGGTCCAATAATCCCACTCGCTGCCACAACACCGGCTGCAAGCGTTACACTATGGATGGTATAGAGGGGGGTGCCACACTTGGAACTGAACTATGAGCCACAAAAAAAAGCAAAGAAGGGAATTTTGTTACTTACCGTAAATTCCTTTTCTTCTAGCTCCTATTGGGAGACCCAGACGATTGGGGTGTATAGCACTGCCTCCGGAGGCCACACAAAGCATTACACTAAAAAGTGTAAGGCCCCTCCCCTTCTGGCTATACACCCCCAGTGGGATCACTGGCTGCTCAGTTTTAGTGCTAAAGCAAGAAGGAGGAAAGCCAATAACTGGTTTAAACAAATTCACTCCGAAGTAACATCGGAGAACTGAAAACCGTTCAACATGAACAACATGTGTACCCGAACAAAACCAACAATCCCGAAGGACAACAGGGCGGGTGCTGGGTCTCCCAATAGGAGCTAGAAGAAAAGGAATTTACGGTAAGTAACAAAATTCCCTTCTTCTTCGGCGCTCCATTGGGAGACCCAGACGATTGGGACGTCCAAAAGCAGTCCCTGGGTGGGTAAAGAAATACCTCATGTTAGAGCTGCAAAGACAGCTTTCCCCTACGGGGAGGTAACTGCCGCCTGCAGGACTCTTCTACCTAGGCTGGCGTCCGCCGAAGCATAGGTATGCACCTGATAATGTTTGGTGAAAGTGTGCAGACTCGACCAGGTAGCTGCCTGGCACACCTGTTGAGCCGTAGCCTGGTGTCGTAATGCCCAGGACGCACCCACGGCTCTGGTAGAGTGGGCCTTCAGCCCTGATGGAACCGGAAGCCCAGCAGAACGGTAGGCTTCAAGAATTGGTTCTTTGATCCATCGAGCCAGGGTGGCTTTTGAAGCCTGCGACCCTTTGCGCTTACCAGCGACAAGGACAAAGAGTGCATCCGAGCGGCGCAGGGGCGCCGTGCGGGAAATGTAGATTCTGAGTGCTCTCACCAGATCTAGCAAATGCAAATCCTTTTCATACCGATGAAGTGGATGAGGATAAAAGGAAGGTAAGGAAATATCCTGATTAAGATGAAAAGAGGATACCACCTTAGGGAGAAACTCCTGAATGGGACGCAGCACTACCTTGTCCTGGTGGAAAACCAGGAAGGGAGCCTTGGACGACAGCGCTGCTAGCTCAGACACTCTCCGAAGAGACGTGACCGCTACCAGAAAGGCCACTTTCTGTGAGAGTCGTGAAAGTGAAACATCCTTCAGAGGCTCGAAAGGCGTTTTCTGAAGAGCCACTAGTACCCTGTTTAGATCCCATGGATCTAACGGCCGTCTGTACGGAGGGACGATATGACAAACCCCCTGCAGGAACGTGCGCACCTGAGAAAGTCGTGCTAGACGCTTCTGAAAAAACACGGATAGGGCCGAGACTTGCCCTTTAAGGGAGCCGAGCGACAAGCCCTTTTCCAATCCAGATTGCAGGAAGGAAAGAAAAGTAGGTAACGCGAATGGCCAGGGGGATACTCCTTGTGCAGAGCACCAGGATAAGAAAATCCTCCACGTTCTGTGGTAGATCTTAGCAGAAGTGGGCTTCCTAGCCTGTCTCATGGTGGCAACGACTCCTTGGGATAATCCTGAAGACGCTAGGATCCAGGACTCAAGGGCCACACAGTCAGGTTCAGGGCCGCAGAATTCCGATGGAAAAACGGCCCTTGGGACAGTAAGTCTGGTCGGTCTGGTAGTGCCCACGGTTGGCCGACCGTGAGATGCCACAGATCCGGGTACCACGACCTCCTCGGCCAGTCTGGGGCGACGAGTATGACGCGGCTGCAATCGGATCTGATCTTGCGTAGCACTCTGGGCAAGAGCGCCAGAGGTGGGAACACATAAGGGAGCCGGAACTGCGACCAATCTTGCACTAAGGCGTCTGCCGCCAGAGCTCTTTGATCGCGAGACCGTGCCATGAACGTCGGGACCTTGTTGTTGTGCCGTGACGCCATTAGGTCGACGTCCGGCACCCCCCAGCGGCGACAGATTTCCTGAAACACGTCCGGGTGAAGGGACCATTCCCCTGCATCCATACCCTGGCGACTGAGGAAGTCTGCTTCCCAGTTTTCTACGCCCGGGATGTGAACCGCTGATATGGTGGATGCTCTGTCCTCCACCCACAATAGAATCCGCCGGACTTCCTGGAAGGCTTGCCGACTGCGTGTCCCTCCCTGGTGGTTGATGTATGCCACCGCTGTGGAGTTGTCCGACTGAATTCGGATCTGCTTTCCTTCCAGCCACTGCTGGAAGGCTAGTAGGGCTAGATACACTGCCCTGATTTCCAGAACATTGATCTGAAGGGTGGACTCCTGCTGAGTCCACGTCCCTTGAGCCCTGTGGTGGAGAAAAACTGCTCCCCACCCTGACAGACTCGCGTCTGTCGTGACCACTGCCCAGGATGGGGGCAGGAATGATCTTCCCTGTGATAATGAGTTGGGAAGAAGCCACCATTGCAGAGAGTCCTTGGCCGTCTGGGAAAGGGAGACTTTCCTGTCCAGGGAAGTAGACTTCCCGTCCCATTGGCGGAGAATGTCCCATTGAAGTGGGCGCAGATGAAACTGTGCAAACGGGACTGCCTCCATTGCTGCCACCATCTTCCCTAGGAAGTGCATGAGGCGCCTTAAGGAGTGCGACTGACCATGAAGGAGAGACTGTACCCCTGTCTGTAGTGACCGCTGCTTGTCCAGCGGAAGCTTCACTATCGCTGAGAGAGTATGAAACTCCATGCCAAGATACGTTAGTGATTGAGTCGGTGACAGATTTGACTTTGAAAAGTTGATGATCCACCCGAAAGTCTGGAGAGTCTCCAGCGCAACATTCAGGCTGTGTTGGCATGCCTCTTGAGAGGGTGCTTTGACCAGTAGATCGTCCAAGTAAGGGATCACCGAGTGTCCCTGGGAGTGCAAGACTGCTACCACTGCCGCCATGACCTTGGTGAAAACCCGTGGGGCTGTCGCCAGACCAAATGGCAGAGCTACGAACTGGAGATGTTCGTCTCCTATCACAAAACGTAGAAAACGTTGGTGCTCCGTAGCAATCGGCACGTGGAGATAAGCATCTTTGATGTCTATTGATGCGAGGGAATCTCCTTGAGACATTGAGGCAATGACGGAGCGGAGGGATTCCATCCGGAACCGCCTGGCGTTCACATGCTTGTTGAGCAGCTTTAGGTCCAGAACAGGACGGAACGAGCCGTCCTTTTTTGGAACCACGAAGAGATTGGAGTAAAAACCTTGCCCTTGTTCCTGAGGAGGAACAGGGATCACCACTCCTTCTGCTCTTAGAGAGCCCACCGCCTGCAGAAGGGCATCTGCTCGGTCGGGATGTGGGGAAGTTCTGAAGAACCGAGGCGGAGGACGAGAATTGAACTCTATCCTGTACCCGTGAGACAAAATGTCTGTTACCCACCGGTCTTTGACCTGTGGCAGCCAAATGTCGCCAAAGCGGGAGAGCCTGCCACCGACCGAGGATGCGGAGGGAGGAGGCCGAAAGTCATGAGGCAGCCGCCTTGGAAGCGGTTCCTCCGGTTGCTTTCTTGGGGCGTGAGTGAGCCCGCCAGGAATCTGAGCCCCTTTGCTCCTTCTGAGTCCCTTTGGACGAGGAGAATTGGGCCTTGCCTGAGCCTCGAAAGGACCGAAACCTCGACTGCCACCTCTTTTGTTGAGGTTTGCTTGATCTGGGCTGGGGTAAGGAGGAGTCTTTACCCTTGGACTGTTTAATGATTTCAGCCAATTGCTCACCAAACAGTCTGTCTACAGATAGTGGCAAGCTGGTTAAACATTTTTTGGAAGCAGAATCCGCTTTCCATTCTTTTAACCACAAGGCTCTGCGCAAAACCACCGAGTTGGCCGACGCCATTGAGGTACGGCTCGTAGAGTCCAGGACAGCGTTGATAGCATAGGTCGCAAACGCAGACATTTGCGAAATTAAGGACTCCACTTGCGGCACTGCTGGACGTATGATAGAGTCCACCTGTGTCAGACCAGCTGAAATAGCTTGGAGTGCCCACACGGCCGCGAATGCTGGAGCAAACGACGCGCCGATAGCTTCATAGACAGATTTCAACCAAAGGTCCATCTGTCTGTCATTGGCATCCTTAAGTGAAGCCCCATCCTCCACTGCAACTATGGATCTAGCCGCAAGCCTGGAGATTGGGGGATCCACCTTTGGACACTGGGTCCAGCGTTTGACCACGTCAGGGGGAAAGGGATAACGTGTATCCTTAAGACGTTTGGAGAAACGCTTGTCTGGATAAGCATGGTGTTTCTGGACTGATTCTCTGAAGTCAGCGTGGTCCAGAAAAGTACTCAGTTTACGCTTGGGATACCTGAAATGGAACTTCTCCTGCTGTGCAGCTGCCTCTTCTGCTGAAGGGGCTGGGGGAGAAATATCCAACAGTCTATTGATGGCCGCTATAAGGTCATTTACCATGGCGTCACCATCAGGAGTATCCAGATTGAGAGCGGTCTCAGGATTAGACTCCTGATCACCCTCCTCTGTCTCATCCCGCAGAGACTCTTCTCGCTGAGACCCTGATCCACGTGATGACGTGGAGGGTCTCTCCCAGCGAGCTCGCTTAGGCTGCCTGGGACTGTCACATCTGAGTCAGAGCCTTCAGCCTGAGATGCCTGGGACCCCCCTGAAGCACGGATTAACTCCAACTGAGGGGGACCTGGGAACATTGACGCAGCAGTGTCCATGGACTGAGTAACTGGCCTGGCCTGCAAGGTCTCTAGGATTTTTGTCATAGTGACAGACATCCTGTCAGCAAAAACTGCAAACTCTGTCCCAGTCACCGGGACAGGGTTCACCGGTGACTCTGCCTGGGCCACTACCACCATAGACTCCGGCTGACGAAGTGGCACAGGGACCGAACATTGCACACAATGGGGGTCTTTGGAACCTGCCGGTAGATCAGCCCCACAAGCGGCACAAGCAGCATATACAGCCTGTGTCTTGGCACCCTTGCGTTTTGCGGATGACATGTTGTCGTCTCCTCAGAGCAATATAGGGTATACAGCCAAGAAGCGACCTTACAGTGCAATATATCTATATATATGGTATAGAGAAAAAAATACACCAATATAACACTGTGGCACTAGTGGGGCCAGCACTAATGTGCTGCTTACCGCCCGCTTAACGCGGGTGTGTGGTCGCCAGAAATCCCTTGTCTGGGTCTCCCAGAGCCTGTGTCCGTTCTCCAGCCAGACTGCATGTAGGAATGGCTG
The DNA here is from genome assembly GCF_048569485.1 of Anomaloglossus baeobatrachus. NCBI lineage: Eukaryota > Metazoa > Chordata > Amphibia > Anura > Aromobatidae > Anomaloglossus > Anomaloglossus baeobatrachus. The sequence goes on along the minus strand of NC_134363.1, from coordinate 49,921,948 downwards.
CCGGCGTCCTGTGGAGAGGGGCGGGCCCTGGGCGTGCTGCAGACAAAGAGCGGGAAACTGGCGTCCCACTGTGCTCAGTGAGGGGGCTGGAGTATGTAAAAAGACTCCAGCCCTCTGCGCTGACTATCGTACAGCGTCTCTCCCTTGCCCTGATTGACAGGGTGGGGGCGGGAACGAAGCGGAGCTAGGCCGCAAAAGCCGGGGACTAGATTTATAAGCGCCGCCGTCGTAAAAGCACGGTCGGCGCTAAGTCCCCGGCGCACTACAAGTCTCAGCCGCGCCGCCGCTCCAGGGGCGGCCGGCGCGGCAGTCCCCAACACATAAAGTCCCTCAGAGAAACTGCAGAGACTGTAACCCCAGCGCGCAGCGCTACTGTCCCCGGCGCACTAGCACACCCAGCAAGTCTGGAGTGTGCGCGGCCTGTACATACGGGGACACAGAGTACCTGAATGTTGCAGGGCCTTGTCCCTGAACGGTACCCAGCTCCATATCCAGCAGGTTCTACGGGTCTGTGGATGGAGCCCGGCCTCAGGGCTTGGGGGCCGGTAAGATCCCACTTCCTCAGAGCCCCTCAGGGGGATGTGGAAGGAAAGCAGCATGTGGGCTCCAGCCTCCGTACCCACAATGGGTACCTCAACCTTAACAAACACCACCAATATACTGGGGTGAGAAGGGAGCATGCTGGTGGCCCTAGTATGGGCCCTCTTTTCTTCCATCTGACATAGTCAGCAGCTACTGCTGACTAAACAGTGGAGCTATGCGTGGATGTCTGACCTCCTTCGCACAAAGCTTGAAAACTGAGCAGCCAGTGATCCCACTGGGGGTGTATAGCCAGAAGGGGAGGGGCCTTACACTTTTTAGTGTAATGCTTTGTGTGGCCTCCGGAGGCAGTGCTATACACCCCAATCGTCTGGGTCTCCCAATGGAGCGCCGAAGAAATGTGGCATTAATAGCCCATCCATTCAGTGAATTGATCGTCTGTCAATTAAATGGCTGTCTTGTGCTACTCAGGGTGCTGTGCACATGAGATGGAAGCACTGGAAATGCACAGTTGTGATTTCTAGATGCAAAAGGAGGTAGGACTAAAAGTTAGCTCATCGGTGAGGTACTCGGTGACCTGGTGATGGTGTGTCTAGTGGATATGTATGGACAGATTCCTGTGAAGGGAAGGAAGCAGACAAGTGGGCTCTGAACTGGTAAGTGAACAGAGATGACCATAGAAGGTACTCACCAGATTCACTACAGCAACATTAGGAAAGCTGGGAGCTGGTGCATTTACTGACACCATAAGAACAAAGCAATGAAGTCATGCAACTTAAGTTGTGATTACCTATATTATAATTGTGTGACAGGAGCTGTGCAGTCATCATCTGTGTCTAAGATAGCAGTTCCTATCTTCTTCATCCTTGTGGAAAAGTTAAGTATAACAGTCCTTGCAATTCCATCTTGCTCTGTTGACTGAGATGGTAACCCCATACAGCAACCATAAAGCTACATATAGACAGATTACTGTGAAGTGAAGGATGTAGTCAAGAGGGCACTGAACTGATAAGCGAACAGAGATGACCATAGAAGGTACTCACCAGATTCACTACAACAACATCACGAATGCCGGAAGCTGGTGCAATTATCGACACCATAAGAGCAAAGAAATTAAAAATCATGCAACCTAAGTTGTAATCGCTTACATTATCATCATCATCTGTTACTGGGATAGCAGTTCTTATCTTCATCAAAAAGTCATGGAACCTACATTGTGATCTCCTACATTATAATTGTGTGACAGGAGCTATGCAGGCATCATCTGTTACTGGGATAGCAGTTCCTATCTTCATCAAAAAGTCCTGGAACATACATTGTGATCTCCTACATTACATTGTGTGACAGGAGCTGTGCAGGCATCATCTGTTACTGGGATAGCAGTTCCTATCGTCATCAAAAAGTCATAGAACCTACATTGTGATCTACAATATAATTGTGTGACAGGAGCTGTGCAGGCATCATCTGTATCTGTGATAGCAGTGCCTATCTTCATTAAAAAGTCATGTAACCTACATTGTGATCTCCTACATTATAATTGTGTGACAGGAGCTGTGCAGGCATTATCTGTAACTGTGATAGCAGTGCCTATCTTCATCAAAAAGTCATAGAACCTACATTGTAATCTCCTACAATATAATTGTGTGACAGGAGCTGTGCAGGCATCATCTGTATCTGTGATAGCAGTTCCTATCTTCTTCATCCTTGAGGAAAAGTTAAGTACAATAGTCCTTACAATTCAATCATGCTCTGTTGACTGAAATGGTAACCCCCTAGAGCAAACATAAGCTGTGTGATTCACATAGGGTCACCATGAGATCACATGACCTAACTGAAGTATAATATGAATTTATAAACAGAAAGGAGCAATTAAAGAAGATACTAGCTGAATGACATATATACAGGAACTAGCGACCGGATTTATAAAAAAAACCCGGAAGTACTGCCTTGAATACAAAGGCAGAGAGCGGTTGGGAAGTGTTTTGAGGGCACCTGGTGTACCAAAAGCATGCCGAACATTCAGCCCAGACTATGTTGTGGTACATCCAATAGGTGGCACTAGGGTTCCTGTCCGCTTTCTCTCTATATTCCCAGAGGAGCATTGCATGACCTATAAGGCTCCTTGGTGCTCTCAAGGAGAAACTTTGCCCCTTAGATAAACTATCCTGTACGATTTTGTGACCTGTACACTATATCTCAGCCAAGATGCAGCCGCGACATAGAGTAATGAATCTGCATTTAGAAAGTTAGTATATCCGGAAATTCCATGACACTCCCCGTCTAAATCTGTCGCACTAAAAGGGTGGGGTTGTAAAACTCACCGACAGTTGTCAGACAAGTTGTCATAGTTGGCAAAATGCCCCTCGTAAGTAATATCCTCATTATTTTCCTTATCTTTTACACAAACAGCTCTTCTCCAGACTTATTGAACATAAAGCTTAAAGGGATTTTGCCCAAAAATAACATGGTCACCCTACCACAGGATAGGTAATGCTTGGTAGGGGTCCAACAAATGGATGGTCCACCAATCATGAGAACGCGGGGTACCATAGACCTCTGTGTTAATGAAAAGTTAGTGAGCATGTGCGACCACATTCCATTCACGGTCTATGGGAGTGGTGGTCGCACATGCTCAGTACGGTCACAATTACGTAGGGGAATCTGGGCCCAAATTCTTGCCATTGGTGGGAGTGAACCCCTCTAGGTGAACCCCTTAATGGGCTATTCTCAGATTATGAAGTGTCAATATTATTTATGTTTATGATTAGTGGGGTCAAACCAGATATCTTGAGAATGAAGGGGCGGCAGGGCAAATTCAGCACTGTTGTCCTATCACAGCGGCGCCCTCCTTGTGCAGGACTGCGGCACAGTTTTATTCACGGGAATGGGGACGGCTGTGATTTCCTGCACCATCACCTAACACAGTTATATCACCTAGTCCTACTCACACAGCTGATGATTTGGTACAATGTATTAGCCCAGACAATCTTCTGTGAGCACAATGCAACAGCACAAAAGCTCCTCTTGTCCTGTATTCTAGGTCTAAGCCAAACCAAAATCTCAATTTGCAGACACCGTGTTTTGGGGTATTGCCACTCATCAGTGCAAAGCATGAGATGTGATTTGGCTGGGATTTAAGGGGTACGTTTTCTCCTTGTGGACAGTGGCATGCCAGGATGAGGAAAACTAGCCAAATCAGATCTCATGCTTTGCACTGCCGAGGGGCAATAACCCCGAAACAAGGTGTTTGCAAATTGAGAGTCTGGTGTCCCAAGTCATATGGTAAAGTTCATTAAAGGGTCAATATTGGCTTTTAGGATTGGTACTTCCAATAGGTGGCGCTAGAGTTCGAGCACTCTTCCTCTCTGAAGAGGTAATTTACATATTTAATTTCTCAGAGGAGCATGCAAGGTGTTAAGTCTCCTCATTCTGGCATGTCACTCTCTACATGGAAAAGACTTACCCCTTAGATCCTAGCCTTTGTCTCTCACCTAGTCAAATCAGGTGAGAGGCTAAGACTGGGATCTAAGAGGTAAGTTTTCTCCTTGTCAAGAGTGACATGCCACGATGAGGAAACCTAGCCAAATCAGATCTCATACTTTGCACTGCTGAGGGGCAACACCACGAAACACTGTGTCTACAAATTGAGAGTCTGGTTTGGCTTATACAGTGTGTCCACCCATATCCTGTCCACCGCCATTAACTTGAGAACGGCGGCAGCTATAGGCATAGAAGTGGTGTATAGGTATAGTAAAGCAGCCATGTGCTACGCCATGAAACCACCTATAGCGCCACCTGGTGGAAAACAACGGAGTTAGCATTTTTAGCTCAAAAACAGAACTAGATAGAGAAAAAAAGTGAATTACAAAGTTGTAGGGCATCATCAATTCAATACGAATAGACACCTCACATACAGAAATGCTATGATATGAAACCCATGACCCCCCAAAACATTGAATGCTGGTCACGCATATGGCGCTCATTTACCTTTGATGCTCAAAGTGGCCACCGTCAGCTGCAATGTACATCTGGACTCTGCACAGCATACTGTATCTTGCTGCACGCTGTGCAATATGGTAGGTGACACGTTTCCACAAGCATCTGTGATACGTCGTCGTAGGTCCTGCAATGTTGGTGGAGGGGTCGCATACACCTGCTGTTTGATGTGACCTCACAGAAAGAAGTCCAATGGGGTCAGGTCAGGTGAGCGTGGAGGCCACTCCACACAGCCACTATACCCAATGACTTGTAGGAAGGTCTCCATGAGGTATCGCTTCACGTCCGCAGCCTTGTTACACGTTCTAATCATAGCATTTCTGTATGGAAGGTGTCGATTCGTATTGAATTGATGATGCCCTACAACTTTGTAATTCACTTTTTTTCTCTACCTCATTCCGTTTTCGAGACAAAAATGCTAACTCCGTTGTGTTCCACCAGGTGGCGCTCTAGGTGGTTTCATTGCGTAGCGCATGGCTACTTTACTATACCTAGACACCACTTCTATGCCTATAGCTGCCGCCGTTCTCAAGTTAATGGCGGCGGACAGGATATGGGTGGACACACTGTATATCCAAAGTCACATGACAAGGCTCATTAGATGGTTGATATTGACTTTTAGGATTGCCTCTTCCAATAGGAGGTTCAAGTCCTTCCTGAAGAGGTAATTTGAATATTTAGTTTCCTACAGGAGCATGCAAGGTGTTGAAGTTTCCTCATCTTGGCATGTCAGAACTGGTGTGTCACACTCCACAAAGGAGAAAACATACCCCTTAGATCCCAGTCTTTACCTCTGACCTAACCAAATCAGATGGCATACTTTGCACTGATGAGGGGTCAATACCCCGAAACACGGTATCTACAACTTGAGATTCTGCTTTGGCTTATATAGTCTGTCATATTGTAAGGCTTGTTAAAGAGTCAATATTGACGGTTAGGATTGCAACCTCCAATAGGTGGCACTAGAGGTTGAGTCGTCTTCTGCTCTAAAGAGGCAATTTGCATACTTAATTACCCAGAGGAGCATTGCATGGCGTTCAAGTCTCCTCATTCTGGAGTGTCACTCTCCACAAGGAGAAAACTTAGGGGTACTTTGCACACTGCGACATCGCTAGCCGATTGTACCGATGCCGAGCACGATAGTCCCTGCCCCCGTCGCAGCAGCGATATCTTGTGATAGCTGCCGTAGCGAACATTATCGCTACGGCAGCGTCACACGCATATACCTGCCCTGCGACGTCGCTCTGGCCGGCGACCCGCCTCCTTCCTAAGGGGGCGGGTCGTGCGGCGTCACAGCGACATCACACGGCAGGCGGCCAATAGAAGCGGAGGGGCGGAGATGAGCGGGACGTAAACATCCCGCCCACCTCCTTCCTCATTGCAGGCGGGACGCAGGTAGATGTTCCTCGCTCCTGCGGCTTCATACACAGCGATGTGTGCTGCCGCAGGAACAAGTAACAACATCGTACCTGTCGCTGCAGCGAAATTATGAAAATGACCGACACTACACAGATCACCAATTTTCGACGCTTTTGCGATCGTTTATCGGTACTTCTAGGCTTTACACGTTGCGACGTCGTTACCGGATGTGCGTCACTTTAGATTTGACCCCAACGATATTGCAGTAGCGATATCGCAACGTGCAAAGTACCCCTTACTCCTAAGATCTCAGTCTTAGCTGCTCACCCAGCCAAATCAGATCTCATACTTTGCACTGCAGAGGGGCAATACCCCGAAACACTGTGTCTGCAAATTGAGATTCTGGTTTGGCATACATGTCCTGCCACATGGCAAGGCTCGTTAAAGGGTTGATATTGACTTTTAGGATTGCTACTTCCAATAGGAGGCACTAGAGTTCCCATCCTCTTCCTCTCTGAAGAGGTAATTTGTCAATTTAATTTCCCACAGGAGCATGCAAGGTGTTTAAGTCTCCTCATCTTGGTGAGTCACTCTCCACATGAAGAAAACTGACCCCTTAGTTCCTAGTCTTAGCCCCTCACCTATGAAAATCATAGCTCATACTTTGCACTGCTGAGCGGTAACACACTGAAACACTGTCTGCAAATTGAGAGTCTGGTATCCCATGTCAAATGGCACGGCTCGTTAAAGAGTCGATATTGACTTCTGATTGCTACTTTCCATAAGTGGCATTAAGGCCCTGTCACACACAGAGATAAATCTGCGGCAGATCTGTGGTTGCAGGAAATTGTGGACAATCAGTGCCAGGTTTGTGGCTGTGTACAAATGGAACAATATGTCCATGATTTCACTGCAACCACAGATCTGCCAAAGATTCATCTCTGTGTGACAGGGCCTTTAGAGTTGAAGTGCTCTTCCTCTCTGAAGAAGTAATTTGCATATTTAATTTCCAAGAGGAGCATTGCATGGCGTTTAAGTCTCCTCATCCTGGCATGTCACTCTCCACAAGTAGACAACTTATCCCTTGAATTGTGATGCTCCGTCGGTGTGTTAGCAGGACTAGATCACGAGGGGCTTCCATTCACTTTCAGCCAATGGAATAGGATGGTAGAATTCTGAATATTCTGCTGTTTGCTACATTGTATCCTCTGCTTCCGCAGTAACAGTTTAGTAGGAGGTCGTATATGTAATCACTCATTCTCAAATATGGACTTTTTTTATTTTTTCAGAATTTTGGGCTAAAAAAATGGCGTTTTTTTAAATTTACCGTATATTACAGATAGCGCCATTGTTACCTTCGTTCTTTACTGGCACTTAGATAACCGGCCTCGGTCAGGTTAACGGGTCATGCCCTTGTTTTATAAAATATCTACAGAGCAAATAGAGGAGTTATTGGCTGGCTGAGCATCATGGAAGAAGTAGGTCAGCAACAGCTGGAACCCCGTCCTCGGCCCAGCCCTGCCCGAGGCACAGAAGCCGCTGTCATTCCTCCTTCCCTGTATTTTCATTCTCTAATGAGAGAGTGTCAACATATCGTCGTTGCCCATTAACCCCCCCCAAAAGAAAAAAAAAACCCACCCACGCTGGCCTATTCGGTAAGGCTTCCTGCCTGGTGCTGTCACTCAGGACCAGTGAAGACAATGACTTCAGCAGGTCGTTATTCCTTGAACTCATAGGTCATCTGGGCTCACAGGACACCGTGTTACCGGCGGGGACATTCTTAGGACGGTTTTAATGCCCCAGCAGTATTCGTGCATGCTTAGAATAGGTGTCCTGAGTGTTCACTGTCAGCAAAGATCTCCTGCCTATATGTCCATCCAAAAAGGGGAAGGGTTAATGGTTTTGTGCTGGGGGTGCACGGTGGTACCAGATGCCCCTGAATGCAGAGGTGCATGGTGGTACCAGATGCCCCCTGAATGCCGAGGTGCACGGTGGTACCAGATTCCCCCTGAATGCAGAGGTGCACGGTGGTACCAGATTCCCCCTGAATGCAGAAGTGCACGGTGGTACCAGATGAACCCTGAATGCCGAGGTGCACGGTGGTACCAGATGCCCCCTGAATGCCAAGATGCACGGTAGTACCAGATGCCCCTGAATGCAGAGGTGCATGGTGGTACCAGATGAACTGTGAATGTCAAGGTAGACTGTGGTACCAGATGCCCCCTGAATGCCGAGATGCACTGTGGTATCAGATGCCCCCTGAATGCCGAGATGCACGGTGGTACCAGATGCCCCCTGAATGCCAAGGTGCACGGTGGTTCCAGACGCTTCCTGAATGCCGAGATGCACAGTGATACCAGATGCCCCTGAATGCAGAGATGCACGGTGGTACCAGATGCCCCCTAAATGCTGAGGTGCATGGTGGTAAAAGATGCCCCCTGAATGCCGAGGTGCACAGTGGTACTAGATACTCCCTAAATAGCAAGGTGCACGGTAGTAACAGACGCCCCCTGAATGCTGAGGTGCATAGTAGTACCAGATGCCTCCTGAATGCTGAGGTGCACGGTAGTACCAGACGCCCCCTTAATGACGAGGTGCACGGTTGTGCCAGATGCCCCCTGAATGCCGAGGTGCACACCAGTGGTACCAGACGCCCCCCTGAATGCCGGGGTGCAGGGTGGTACTAGATACTCCTTGAATACCGAGGTGCACGGTGGTAGCAGATGCCTCCTGAATGCCGAGGTGCACGGTGGTACCAGATGCCTCCTGAATGCCGAGGTGCACGGTGGTACCAGATGAACCCTGAATGCCGAGATGCACGGTAGTACCAGATGGCCCTGAATGCCGAGATGCACGATGGTACCAGATGCCCCCTGAACTGATTTACGTGCACTCTGCTTGACTGTAGAGACAACTATGTGGTTGTTAGACCACTGCCATTTGCAACGTTTCCACTGATCAGTGCAGGAAAAGGGAGCTTAAAAGGACTAATCAGGGAACTCTCGTCCCCAACCATGGGCAACATGAATCAGGCACCAGCTGCCTCTAAAACGTTGAAGTTTCATGCTGCCGAAACACCATTTCCATATTTTCTTGCAACACACAATCACTTTGAGAGATAGAAAATACTTCTTTAAAGGGATCTCAGATGACAGGTTCCCATTAAAGGGACTTTGACTGTTCAAACCAAGCACATGCGCCAAACATTTAGACACATTCTTACCTATTGGTTTTCTTTCTATCTCCGCCCCCTTCTTCTTTGATTGACAGCTCGAAGAGCAAGAAAAGAGGGTAGACAGATGGAAAAAACTAGGTGGGAAGGTGCACAGAGTGTCTGCACTTGCTCTGAACAGTCCCTTTAAATAAGTATTTCCCATCTCTCTAACTGATGGTGCATTGCAAAGATACGGAATCACCTAATGAGTGTAGGGGGTCCGACATCCGAGACCCCTCTGGGAATCTGAGATTTGTTTTTTCTGATGCACAGAGGGGTTTCCGTCCACATCAGAGGTCCCCATTAGCAGAGGCGTCACACACACAGGGCACAATTCAGAATTCCGGAGTAGAATATTTGCGCAATGTGAGGTTACAGAATTCTTTTTTGCACTTTTGGTGTTTTTTGCACTCTTTTTGCCCAGTTCTGACAAAGCGGGTGACGCAGGGGCATGACGAGCGGCAGTATTCGCTACGCAACAAATTTTACTCCAGCAAGAACCAGAGTAATATTTGGGGCGAGGTGCACCTAAGCCTGAATCTAGTGGGTATAAACCATCTGCCACACTCCCAGGAACAACATTTATCAGGATGGGAGAGGGTGGGGGTCTGACCGCTCAGAACTACATTGATCAAGAGAACAGGGGTCCCATATTCACAATACGAAAGGAATGATTGTGCGCATGCGAGGCCACCTGCCATGGGTGACAGACAGTCATGTGGTATCTGGCCATAAAGGTCACAGTGTTTGGCTGTGCAGAATGTTCCCTGACTTTCCATTGTTCCTGAGGTCAGCATTCATTGGTATAGGTAGCTTTCCTGCTGGATTCATCTCTCCCCCTTTTGGACCCAGCAGGAGCTCACCTTCCACCCAGCTGCTGATCATCAGTATTCTCTTGGTGCTTCAATACTCCCTTCTTTCCTGGACTGGTGCTGGTGATATTATTCAGTTCAGTCTAGCTCTGGTTGCAAGCAGGTGGCTTGCTCTTATCTGTAGTATCGTTGCTGAACTGTGTCATCTGTGGATAGTAGGATTTTTGTGTACTCACCGTAAAATCTCTTTCTCTGAGTCTTCATTGGGGGACACAGGACCATGGGTTATGCTGCTGTCACTAGGAGGCTGACACTAAGTAAACATAAAAAAAGTTAGCTCCTCCCTAGCAGTATACACCCCGAGCCGGAGGCGGGCTCAGATCAGTTGGTGCACAAGCAGTAGGAGGAGTACCAGAATCACCATACATAAAAACAAGTTGTAACTAAAACAATGCAGCCGTGCAAACAAGAGGTCTATGAACATAAGACCGCTGAAAAATAGCAGGCAAATGCAATTGAACAACCAAAAAACCAAGCAGGGTGGGTGCTGTGTCCCCCAATGAAGACTCAGAGAAAGAGATTTTACGGTGAGTACACAAAAATCCTACTTTCTCTATTGTTTCATTGGGGGACACAGGACCATGGGACGTCCAAAAGCAGTCCCTGGGTGGGAATACCGAAAACCCGCAGATAGGAAGAAAACAACAACCTCCCTCGGCGGGCTTGTACTATAATTGAATGCTGCCACCCTATTACAGGTGTGCAACTGCTGCCTGCAAGACCTTTCTCCCAAAACTAGCATCTGCCGATGCTTTGGTGTGAACCTGGTAGAACCTAGTAAAGGTGTGCAGGCTAGACCAGGTGGCGGCCTTGCAGACCTGGTCGGCCGACGCCTGATGCCTAATCGCCCAAGAGGCTCTCACTGCACGGGTAGAGTGCGCCCTTACCCCCCGCGGCGGAGACTTGTCCCGAATCCGATAGGCCTCTGATATGGCGGAACGGATCCATCTGGCAATTGTGGCCTTGGATGCCGATTCACCCCTCTTGGGACCAGAAGGGAGGACAAACAGACCATCTGACTTACGGAACGGCGCGGTTCTGGAGAAAAAAATTCTAAGTGCACGCACTAGGTCCAGGGTGTGCAAGGACCTCTCCAAGCTGTGAGAGGGGCCAGGACAGAAGGACGGACGAACGATTTCTTCGTTAAGATGGAACGGGGAGACCACCTTTGGGAGAAAAACGGGATCTGGCCGGAGAACCGCTTTGTCCTGGTGAAAAATCAAAAAGGGGGAACGACAAGAGAGCTGCCAGCTCTGACGTCCTGCGAATAGAAGTGATGGCAACGAGAAACACCACCTTCCAAGACAGGTGAGAAAGGGAAGATTCTCGCAAGGGCTCGAATGGGGGGCCCTGAAGTGACCCTAGGACTAGATTAAGGTCCCACGGCTCTAGAGGCCGACGGTACGGCGGTGCCAGGTGAGCCACTCCCTGGATGAAGGTCTTAACCTGTGAACGAGCGGCCAGTGGCTTCTGAAACAGGATTGATAACGCCGATATCTGGCCCTTTAGTGTTGCGAGCGAGAGACCCGCATCTAGGCCTGACTGCAAGAATGCCAATAGGGAAGGAAGGGAGAAGGCGAGAGGAGAAGAAATATTATGCTCTTCACACCACCTGAAGAAAACTTTCCACGTGTGGTAGTAAATTTTTGATGAAGATGGCTTCCTGGCCCTAATCATTGTCTGAATCACTCTTGAGGAAAAACAAGCCTTAGCTAGAACCCAGGATTCAATGTCCAGGCCGTCAAATTTAGGACCTGTGAGTTCTGATGGAAAAGAGGTCCCTGCTGCAGGAGATCTGGACGGTCTGGAAGACGCCACGGAGCGTCTGCGAGGAGCTGAGTTAGTTCAGCGAACCATGCTCGCCTGTGCCAGTCCGGAGCCACTAGGATGACCGGTATTCCTTCCGCTTTGATCTTCTTGAGGACCCTCGGAATTAGAGGGAGCGGAGGGAAGATGTACGGGAGACTGAACTGGCGCCATGACAGGGTGAGGGCGTCGACTCCTAAAGCCAAGCTGTCGCGGCACCGCGCTACAAATTGCGGAACCTGACGGTTGAACCGGGAGGCCATTAGGTCCACGTCCGGCACTCCCCATCTGTCGCAGATATGGTTGAAGACTTCCCGGTTGAGGGGCCATTCTCCGGAGGCGAGGCCTTCCCTGCTGAGGAAGTCCGCTGCCCAATTGTCCACGCCTGGGATGTGTACCGCTGAGATCAGGGAGTGATGACACTCGGCCCAGTGCAAAATCTTCTTGACTTCTCGCATCGCCCCGACACTTCTTGTGCCGCCTTGGTGGTTGATGTACGCCACCGCCGTCGCATTGTCCGACTGGATCCTGACCGGGCAACCCTGTACTAGGTGCCGAAACTGCTGCAAGGCTAGCCGGATGGCTCTTATCTCCAAAATGTTGATCTGGAGACAACTCTCCCTCGGTGACCATCGGCCCTGCGCTGTGTGATGCCGAAACACTGCTCCCCAGCCCTGGAGACTGGCGTCGGTGGTCACTATCTTCCAGTGGAGCGGGAGGAAAGACCTGCCTGATGCGAGGTTGCATTGATTGAGCCACCAACGGAGGGAGTGGCGGGTCTCCGGCGAAAGATGAAACCTGCGGTCCAGAGAAAAGGGAGATCTGTCCCACTTCTTCAGCAAGGCCAGCTGGAGGGGCCGGAGATGGAACTGTGCAAAGGGTACCGCTTCCATCGCCGCCACCATACGACCGAGGACTCGCATGCCGAACCTGATGGAAACTTGGCGCTGACGCCGGAGAGCGCGGAGGCCTCGTTGTAGGGAGGACATCTTTTCCTGTGTGAGGAAAACTCGCCCTTGGATGGTATCGAATACCATGCCTAAAAAGGTGATCCGACGGGCCGGGGTCAGAGAGGACTTCTTCCGATTTATCAGCCACCCTAACCGTGAAAGGGTGTCGATCGTGACCTGAACCCCAAGACGACAGTCCTCGAAGGAAGAGCCCTTTATCAACATATCGTCCAAGTACGGGATGACCATGACACCCCTGGAATGCAGGACGGACATGGCAGCAGCCATGATCTTCGTAAAGACCCTGGGTGCGGATGCGAGGCCGAAGGGAAGAGCCGTGAACTGGAAGTGATCTTCCGCTATCGCAAAGCGGAGGAACTGTTGGTGAGAGGTGGCTATCGGGACGTGAAGATAGGCGTCTTGAATATCCAGCGATGCCAGGAATTCGTCTACCTCCATGGACGCGATGACGGACCGGAGTGACTCCATGCGAAACGGCCGAGGCCTCACCGACCTGTTTAGAAGCTTTAGGTCGAGGACGGGACGGACAGAGCCGTCCTTTTTGGGGACCACGAAAAGGTTGGAATAGAACCCCTTGAAACGCTCTGCGGGAGGGACTGGTACCACGACTCCGGCTCGGAGGAGGGAGTCTATGGAGTGAAAGAACGCGCGAGCCCGCGCGGGAGACTCGGGAGGGCGAGATAGGAAAAAACGTCTCGGTGGCTTTGCTTCGAATTCTATTTTGTAGCCTGATGTGATGATCTCTCTGACCCAGGCATCGGCGGTCAGGGGGATCCACACATGCTGAAAACGAGACAGACGCCCTCCCACAAGTCTGGCGTTGTTGCGCGCCGACCGCGAGTCACTTGGAGGAACGTCGGCGGTAACCAGAAGAGGATCTCGTGGATTGGCGGGGGCGTGAACGCCAGGCGGGATTGGTCTTGAATGACGGGGTCTTCCTGTCCCTCGGAGGAGAGCGGCTTTTCCGCGGCTGGAGATTGGAGTTGAAGCTGCGAAAGGGCCGGAAACGAGCGGTGGGGCGCCGATTCTGGAAGCGCTTGGGGCGCAATTGGGGGAGAGATGTACTCTTTCCTCCCGTAGCATCGGAGATCAACTGGTCCAGCCTATCTCCGAAGAGACGCTCCCCTAGGAAGGGCAGGGAAGTTAGTGACTTCTTAGAGGCCGCATCCGCGTTCCAGGACCGAAGCCAAAGGGCTCGACGGATGGCCACATTGTTGCTGGCGGCCTGGGTCTCGCAACTTGCAGACGCCAGGGCTGCATTGAGCAAGTACTCACCCGCGAGAGAAATCTGCGAGGCGATGGGAACCAGGTCCGGATTGGCAGGAATGGCTCGGAGACCGCAGCGTAGCGTGTCCGCCCAGGACATCAGGGCCTTCGCAACCCAAACCGAGGCAAAGGCCGGAGAGAGGGATGTGCCCGCTGCCTCGAAGGCGGAACGGGCCAACCTGTCAGTCAATAGTACGGTCCGTAGGGTCCTTGAAAGACGTACCGTTAGTGAGTGGAAGGACTGTGTGAGAAGACAGGCGGGAGATTGGGGGGTCGACCACAGGGGAGCCTGCCCAATCCTTTCGAAGACCCTCAGGAAAGGGATAATGCAAATCGATGGACTTACCGCTGGTAAATACCCTGTCCGGCTGTTGCCTGTGGCTGCGCAGTAACTCAGCGAATTCTGGATGTCCGCTGAATGTGTTCTGGGCCCGCTTCACCCGCTTAAACGAGACCTGGGTGCTCTGGGAGGAGACAGGGTCCACCTGTACCTTCAAGGTCTGGTTCACTGCTTCTATCAGGCTATTCACCATGCGCCGAATATCAGCCGCCTGCTCTGAGTCCTGCAGGGGTGCCGCATCGGAATCATCATCGGAGCAGTCAGAAGCCTCCCTGGAGGACTGACGGTCTGGACCTGGGGATGAAGGTGAAACCTGGGAAGAGTCTGAGGACGAGACCTGGCGGGTCCGTTTTTGAGCAGCAGAGGAGGACCCTGCAACGGGGCTCACCTGCTCCGGAGGCGATTGCGCCGGGTCTGCGGGAATCTGGGCGAGCGAAGGCAGCAGGCGCAGAGCTTGCGCGATGGTCCGAGAAGCCTCAGAGAGGGAATCTACGGACTGGGACAGGGACGCTAGCCAGTCGGGGGGGGGCGGGACGCAGGGCCCTGCAGCATATGGCGCTGTGGCGTCTGCGATATCAGGAGCGTCGGCCGCGGAGTCCTGCGGAGGCTGCGCGTCTGTAGAACAGACGGAGCATAGTGGGGCGTCCTGACCCTGGGAAAACTTGGACTTGCAGGAGGAGCATGCAAAAAATAGTGCAAAGGGGGCCTGCTTGGATTGGGTGGGCTTAGCCTTAGGCATGGTGAAAACAGGTACTCTCCCTGGTGGCTGCTAGGAAGGAGACAGGAGAGGGTTAACTCGTCCCTAAACTCAGAGAATGCTGCCTAGTGAGGGCTACTCCTTAGGAGCAGAGCTTACCCAGGTCCTGCGTGCTGCCCACCAGTCCAGAAGGGGAAGTCCAGGAGTGAGCTGGCCAGAAGAGTCAGAACGCCGGCGCGCTGCAGCCTCAGGGGACCAGAGGCAGGCTAAAATGGCGAGGGGACGCTGGAGGAGGCTGGGGGAGGAGCAGGATTCCGGCGCGAAAACCCGGAGGATTCACAGCCCCCACCATCAGCCAGGAGGCAGAGCAGTGGGAGGATACAGAAGGAGACGACCGGCGGCCAATAGCGCTGCAGCGGGGGCGTGGCTAGGGCGCAGGAGCGACTAGGCCGAGACCGGGGACTAAATTTATGGAGAGGGCCGGGGGAAAGTGCAGGAAAGGTCGGTCTTACCTGCAATCGGCGGCGCCGGCCCAGCGATGGATGCGGTGCAGGCAGGGCTCTCTGGCCCTGCCTGTGTACAGCGCTGCTCGTCCAGGAAGGCTCCGGGGGAGAGCGTGCTGAGGCAGGGTAGTGGACATCATGATGGGGGTAGATCAGCCCCCTATCAGGAGAAGGCAGCGTGACAGGGCCCCATCTATTACACACGCTGCGGAGGTTCCATCCCTGCTGTACTTCCCTGTACGCCCTTTGGGGTGATACCGCAGGGCGAATCAGAGGTGCCCACAAAACAACCTGCCCACACGCGCACCCCCGGGAGTGGTACCACGGGGACGGACGGGGGAGAGGGCCCGAAGTCTCAAGCCCCTGCGACCCTGGGGAGTGGTACCCACAGGGCTGCGGAGGATGAGTGAAGAGAATACCTGCAGAGAAAAAGACGACAGGTATGAGAGCGATGAGCGGCGCCGAAATAAAAGAAAAAAGCGCAAAAACATACATGGCTGAGGGGGGCCGAGACGGCCCACATCAGCCTCCTACGACACTAAGCTAAAAACTGATCTGAGCCCGCCTCCGGCTCGGGGTGTATACTGCTAGGGAGGAGCTAACTTTTTTTATGTTTACTTAGTGTCAGCCTCCTAGTGACAGCAGCATAACCCATGGTCCTGTGTCCCCCAATGAAACGATAGAGAAATGTAGTTTATGCTTTTTCCCCAATCTGTATCTTGTGTGCGTTTAGTGGGGTAACCAAGAGCTCATCCCACCCAATCCCTATTTAGGGCCCAGCACTAAGGATACCTAGGGTCAGGTATCCTGCTCGGCGTATAGGTGCGGAACCTATCTAGGGTGGTGAGGGGCCCCAGGGACCAGCAGTAGGCTTGGTCAGGGATCACCATATCTCCCTTCCCTAGACGTAGGGGTGTCCTTCCCTTATGCCACTCGCTTGGTACCTCTTTAGTGGGGTTGACGAAGAGCTCATCCCACCCATTCCTCATTTAGGGCCCAGCACTAGGGATACCTAGGGGCAGGTATCCGGCTTGGCGCATTGGTGCGGAACCTATCTAGGGTGATGAGGTACCAGCAGTAGGTTTGGTCAAGGGTCACCATCTCCCCCCTTCCCTAGACATAGGAGTCCCCTTCCTTTTTGGCACCCGCTTGGTAGTGGGTTTGACAAAGAGCTCATCCCACCCGTTCCCTATTTAGGCTCTAGCAGCAGGGATGCCTATAGTCAGGTATCTGGCTCGGCGCATAGGGGCAGAACCTATCTAGAATGGTGAGGGACCCCAGAGACCAGCAGTAGGGATAACTAGGGTCAGATATCCGGCTTGGCGCATAGGTGCAGAACCTATCTAGGGTGGTGAGGGACCCCAGAGACCAGCAATAGGGATACCTAGGATCAGGTATCTGGCTCAGTGCATAGGTGTGGAACCTATCTAGGGTGGTGAGGGACCCCAGGGACCAGCAGTAGGGATACCTAGGGTCAGGTATCTGGCTCAGTGCATAGGTGAGGAACCTATCTAGGGTGGTGAGGGACCCCAGGGACCAGCAGTAGGGATACCTAGGGTCAGGTATCCGGCTCAGCACATAGGTGTGGAACCTATCTAGGGTGGTGAGGGACCCCAGGGACCAGCAGTAGGGATACCTAGGGTCAGGTATCTGGCTCAGCACATAGGTGAGGAAGCTATCTAGGGTGGTGAGGGACCCCAGGGACCAGCAGTAGAGATACCTAGGGTCAGGTACCCTGCTTGGTGCATGGGTGAGGAACCTATCTAGGGTGGTGAGTGACCCCAGGGACCAGCAGTAGGGATACCTAGGGTCAGGTACCCTGCTTGGTGCATAGGTGTGGGAACCTATCTAGGGTGGTGAGGGACCCCAGGAACCAGCAGCTAGTTTGGTCAGGGGTCACCATCTGGTTTCCCTTCCCTTTCGCCGTTCGTTTGGTACTTCCCTGTACCTAGCGTGACATATACATGTGTATCTGCAGAGGGGCCCACTAGATCATGGGGTCACCATCTCCCCTTTCCCTTAGGTCCCCATACCTAGTGTGATGTCACCGCTCCATTCATTGTGCATGGGACACATGGTCACACATACATACAGTGACTCCCATAGATGTGAACAAAGAAGAGATCATACAAGGACACCTCTACTCCATCAACAGGGAACTTCCCACTCTCTGGGGGTCTTGTTGGTCAGACCCGATTATTACTGATCACCTATCCTGTTTGCTTTTCCGATAACCCCTTTATGGGAATAGCAGGGGACGTAATCTGACCCCCTCTTCCTTCTTTCTGAGCCAAAAACCCAGTCTTCTTGCGGTCCCCGATGCCGGCACATCGTCAGTGTGTTGTCTTCTTGCTGTCCCCGATGCCGGCACATCGTCAGTGTGTTGTCTTCTTGCTGTCCCCGATGCCGGCACATCGTCAGTATGTTGTCTTCTTGCTGTCCCTGATGCCGGCACATCGTCAGTGTGTTGTCTTCTTGCTGTCCCCGATACCGGCACATCGTCAGTGTGTTGTCTTCTTGCTGTCCCCGATGCCGGCACATTGTCAATGTGTTGTCTTCTTGCTGTCCCCGATGCCGGCACATCGTCAGTGTGTTGTCTTCTTGCTGTCCCGATGCCGGCACATCGTCAGTGTGTTATCTTCTTGCTGTCCCGATGCTAGCACATCGTCAGTGTGTTGTCTTCTTGCTGTCCCCAATGCCGGCACATTGTCAGTGTGTTGTCTTCTTGCTGTCCCCGATGCCGGCACATCGTCACTGTGTTGTCTTCTTGCTGTCCCCGATGCCGGCACATCGTCAGTGTGTTGTCTTCTTGCTGTCCCCGATGCCGGCACATCGTCACTGTGTTGTCTTCTTGCTGTCCCCGATGCCGGCACATCGTCATTGTGTTGTCTTCTTGCTGTCCCCGATGCCGGCACATCGTCAGTATGTTCGATTAGGAATCTGAGAAGAATTCTTTTTTTTTTCTTAATTATCCAATGTACAAGAAAAGAAAACGTTCCAGTGTTTATTAAGTGCTTGAATTTAAGGGGACATATTTCGGCGATCTCAGCAGCCAAGAAATGACATCACTGGCACCGGCGGCAAAGTCAAGAAGACACGAGGTGTCGTTCAGTCTGTGCCGAGTTCTATAATCGGTAATGGGATATAATCACTTCCATATTTATAATGACTGCGATTCTTTTTTGGGTCTGGACAATTATATTTATCAATAAGAACAATTAGAAGTAGAAAAAAAAAAAAAAAAGACATCAAATTCTTGCAAATCAATGGCGCCTCCGAGTGGTAAGAAAGTGCAATCAAGTGACAAATAAAGGAGCTTGTCCTGTACAATAAGAAAATTAAAAAAATAGACGACTGCTCCCGTCTTGTAGAAGCTGGGGCTCAGCCCTCTGAGAATTGCTCGTACAGCGCTTTTAGATCCGGATCCTTGAAATTTGGCACAAAATTGATTTTAAGAATTTCACTGAAACCTTCACTCAGAGAGGGAGCCACAAATTTACTTCTGCACGGACATAAAAAACAAAAAGAAACACGCGGTAAGTAAAAAGGACATTTTTATACGGCTTATTTAAAGGGAACCTGTCACCTACTCATCTGCGAGGCGGTCCGATACGGTAAAGTTCAATGGGCGTCGCCCTCTCGGATCCGACGCATCCTCTATCCTTGCAATCGCTGTCCTCCTTGCTTAGTATGGATGACGTGTCCTGCGCCATTCACACAGAGGCCTCCATTGTGCTCCTGCGCATGCGCACTTTGTCTCCCCGCCTGATGACAGAGCAAAGTATTGTAGTGCGCATACATGGAGAAAGGTTAAAGAAGGCTGCGCATGCGCACTACAATACTTTGCTCTGTCCTTAGCAGGGCAGACAAAGTGCGCATGCGGAGGAGCACAATGGAGGGCACTGTGTGGATGACTTAGGACACGGGTCAGGAACCTATGGCTCGCGAGCCAGATGTTGCTTTTTTGATGGCTGCATCTGGCTCGCAGTCAAATCTTTAATAAAAATAATACCGTATTTTCTGGTTTCTAAGACGCACTTTGTTTTCCCCCAAAACTGAGGGGAAAATGGGGGTGTGTCTTACAAACCGCATATGGCATACAGGCTCAGCAGTGGTGGCGCAGGGACGGTGATACTGTGGGCTCCCAGGGTGTAGCGGCGTGAGCCCACAGTAGGTGTCGGACTGTAGGCTGCTTTGAATCTCCCGCAATTGGCAAGATCGACTTCAACAAAATGGCCGCGGAGCATGCGCAGATAGGACTCCGTGGCCATTTTCTTGAAGTCCATTGCGTCGATCTGCGCACACACCACGGCCATTTTCTTGAAGTCGATCTCGTCAACTGCGGGAGGTTCAAAGTAGCCCGCAGTCCACCGGCTACTGCGGGTTTCCACCGTGACACCCCACAGCAGTATCGCCGACCCTCCGCACACTGACCCTCTTGAGCCGCGACACCCCCTCCTATGTGCCTTACCCTGCCTCCTTGAACCTTCTGAGCCGCTCCACCACCGCCGCTCCTCCCCTGGTGAGTATGGCTCTCAGGGAATTACATTTTAAAATATGTGGCGTTCATGGCTCTCTCGGCCAAAAAGGTTCTCGACCCCTGCCTTATGAGGCGTCATCCACACAAAAACAAGGAGGACGGTGATCACAAAAGATGGAGGAGGCGCCGGACCTGAGAGCAGCGACACCCATCGGACCTTACTGTATCAGACTTCTCCGCGGGCGAATAGATGACAGGTTCCCTTTACAGTGTGTTACTGAAAACCTTTAAAATGGGTTGTCCAGTAAAAAAAAAAAGTAATCACCTATTCAAAAGGATAGGCAATATTTTGCTGATCGGAGGAGAGTCCGAACGGGGAACTTTCGGCTAGGTCGGACGCCCAACCAACAATCCGCTCATGTTCTATGGGGCTGCGCACAGATCTCGGCAGCCCCACAGAGAATCAATGGAGTGCAGGTTGCACAAACGCACCACACGTTCCCCGATCCGATTGGTTCGTGTTTGGGAGCTCCGGATACCTCTCCATTAAAAAACAGCACAGAACAGGCACCATCTGAAAGGTAGATGCATGTGATACACTTATAGTATATCCAATGGATATGCCATATATGCCTGAGAAGGGAATACCCCACAAAATATGTTTGATATTGCACCCCAATAATAAAAAATACAGAAAATATTAACAGTTACTAATGAACTTACTTGTAGCTATTGATGACCATATCGTTTACTGACACGTGTCCTTTACTGGTCATCTCCCGAAACTGTGAACAGGTAAAAGAATTATGTCAAACTTAGTCATGTAAAAAGTGGCCAGTTTTTGTTTTTATGTTATTCTTGCTGCTCCTCTGAGTAATCCACTGTTTTCTTTTTTAAAATCAGCCACACGGTTCCAGAGATACGAGCGTTTTTTGTTTAACAGTACCGAGGGGGCGGTGCTTACCGGTTAACAATGCAGACACACCCCTGAGGATCCTGTGAGCATAAAAACTAGAGCTAAATTAAAACACCCATATCTCTGGAATAGTATGGAGTATTAAAAAGAAATAAAAAATGAAATATTCAGGAGAGCAGCGGGAATAAAATAAGATTAAATATTAGTCAGTTAGGACTTGGTTAACGGTCCTCTTAAGTGTAGACTATGTACTCACACCTACCCGATTATTGTGCTTAGCCAACTCGACAGGGGCTATAAAGAAGAAGCAACGGACGGGAACGCCTGCCTTCTGAGCACAGTTGATGTACCTGAGGGATTATAGGAGTACATCAGATTAACAATGTGCATGCAGGCAATTACCTGTAACTTAAAGGGAACCTGTCACCAGATTTGGTGACTCTAAGCTGCGGCCACCACCAGTGAGCTCTTATATACACATTCTAGCATGCTGTATATCAGAGCCCAGGCCGCTGTGTAGAACATATAAAACACTTGATAATACTCACCCAGGAGGTCGCTCCGGTGCAGACTGGTCAGATGGGTGTCTCCGTTCTCCGGGACCGGCGCCTTCTCTTTCAGCCATCTTTGTTCTCTTTCTTCTGAAGCCCGGCGTGCATGACGCGTCCTACGTCATACATACTTGCCGGCAATAAGGTCCTGCGCAGGACCTCAATGTCGTGCACCTGAACAGGACCTCAATACCGGCTGTGTGCATGATGTAGGATGCATCACGCACGCCGGGCTTCAAAACGAAGAAGGAGGACCAAGATGGCCGAAAGAGGAGGCGCCGGTCCTGGAGAACAGTGCCTCCCATTTGACCAGTCTGCTCCGGAGCGACCTCCTAGGTGAGTATTATAGTGATTTTTATGTTCTACACAGCGGCCTGGGCTCTTATATACAGTATTCTGGAATGCTGTATATAAGAGCCCACTGGTGGTGGCTGCAGCTTATAGGTCCCAAATCTACTGACAGGTTCCCTTTAAAAATCACAGCTTTGCTCTCCTGCTTCTGCAAAAGCTTTTTATTCCTATGTTAAAAAAGCTGACGCATCTCTTTTCACACCCCTGGGCTGTAGTGTTCCTCTGTTATACCTCCTGGAAATGTAAGGATTTAAATCACAACTGGAACCATTTCCCTTGTCAATAAGAATTGTCCACATGGAGTCTGACAGGGTTGGCAAGAATTGTACAGTATGTAGGGACACGTCTCATCAACAAGGGTTATCACTGCAGCCATACATTTCCAGGAGGAGTAACGGAGGGACAAGTTTTAAGAAAAGGATACTTCAGACTTGCTATTTATGCTGGAAATCCATTACTAACCGGCTGCGAGACTCCAAGTCAGGGTTGGTATTATCTATCACTATGCTCTTTTGGCTTTTCAGGGCATCCTCACAGGCGGTGACACACTTCTGCCACGTTCCAAGCGTGTCCTAAAACAGACAAGTACACGTCAGGAGATCAGGAAAATCCATGAATTAATTTCCACTATCTCCTACAACACAGTATGTGATAAACTCATTATCCTCTCTACTCACCCTGTTGGCGTAGACGTAACCCTTCGACACCAGGTTTTCTTTTATAAAAGTAGATTTTCCAGCTAGGTATAAAATAAAAGTTTTTGATTCGTCCTGTCCAATCCTTCAAACAAGCAGCATTGAAAGAGAACCACTGCGAGTGGAAGAAAAGCGATTCCGGCAGCAAAATAGGAAAGGGTTCTTTACAGTTAGAGCAGTCAGACTGTGGAATGCCCTATCACAAGAGGTAGTAATGGCAATCAGACTGTGGAATGCCCTACCACAAGAGGTAGTAATGGCAGTCAGACTGTGGAATGCCCTACCACAAGAGGTAGTAATGGCAGTCAGCTGTGGAATGCTCTACCACAAGAGGTAGTAATGGCAGTCATACTGTGGAATACCCTACCACAAGAGGCAGTAATGGCAGTCATACTGTGGAATGCCCTACCACAAGAGGAAGTAATGGCAGTCAGCTGTGGAATGCCCTACAACAAGAGGTAGTAATGGCAGTCATACTGTGGAATACCCTACCACAAGAGGTAGTAATGGCAGTCATACTGTGGAATACCCTACCACAAGAGGTAGTAATGGCATCCAGACTGTGGAATGCCCTACCACAAGAGGAAGTAATGGCAGTCAGACTGTGGAATACCCTACCACAAGAGGCAGTAATGGCAGTCATACTGTGGAATGCCCTACCACAAGAGGAAGTAATGGCAGTCAGACTGTGGAATACCCTACAACAAGAGGTAGTAATGGCAGTCATACTGTGGAATACCCTACCACAAGAGGTAGTAATGGCATTCAGACTGTGGAATGCCCTACCACAAGAGGCAGTAATGGCAGTCAGACTGTGGAATGCCCTACCACAAGAGGAAGTAATGGCAGTCAGACTGTGGAATACCCTACCACAAGAGGTAGTAATGGCAGTCAGACTGTGGAATGCCCTACCACAAGAGGAAGTAATGGCAGTCAGACTGTGGAATACCCTACCACAAGAGGTAGTAATGGCAGTCAGACTGTGGAATGCCCTACCACAAGAGGAAGTAATTGCAGTCATACTGTGGAATACCCTACCACAAGAGGTAGTAATGGCAGTCAGATTGTGGAATACCCTACCACAAGAGGTAGTAATGGCAGTCAGCTGTGGAAAGCTCTACCACAAGAGGTAGTAATGGCAGTCAGACTGTGGAATGCCCTACCACAAGAGGTAGTAATGGCAGTCAGACTGTGGAATACCCTACCACAAGAGGTAGTAATGGCAGTCAGACTGTGGAATGCCCTACCACAAGAGGAAGTAATTGCAGTCATACTGTGGAATACCCTACCACAAGAGGTAGTAATGGCAGTCAGATTGTGGAATACCCTACCACAAGAGGTAGTAATGGCAGTCAGCTGTGGAAAGCTCTACCACAAGAGGTAGTAATGGCAGTCAGACTGTGGAATGCCCTACCACAAGAGGTAGTAATGGCAGTCATACTGTGGAATGCCCTACCACAAGAGGTAGTAATGGCAGTCATACTGTGGAATACCCTACCACAAGAGGTAGTAATGGCAGTCATACTGTGGAATGCTCTACCACAAAAGGTAGTAATGGCAGTCAGCTGTGGAATGCTCTACCACAAGAGGTAGTAATGGCAGTCATACTGTGGAATACCCTACCACAAGAGGTAGTAATGGCAGTCATACTGTGGAATGCTCTACCACAAGAGGTAGTAATGGCAGTCATATTGTGGAATGCTCTACCACAAGAGGTAGTAATGGCAGTCATACTGTGGAATGCTCTACCACAAGAGGTAGTAATGGCAGTCATACTGTGGAATGCTCTACCACAAGAGGTAGTAATGGCAGTCATATTGTGGAATGCTCTACCACAAGAGGTAGTAATGGCAGTCATACTGTGGAATGCTCTACCACAAGAGGTAGTAATGGCAGTCATATTGTGGAATGCCATACCACAAGAGGTAGTAATGGCAGATACTATAACAGCTTTTAAAAAAGGGCTGGATGATTTCCTCAGTACACAAAACATTGTTGGTTATAAATGACTTAGTGACTAAATGTAGAACTGGTGGAGGAAGGTTGAACTAGATGGACCTAGGTCTTTTTTCAACCTAAGTAACTATGTACCCTTCCTGCACATTCAACTTTAATGTGGCCCACGGTCATAAACAGCTGATAGGAGCTAAAAAAGTAACAAACTGTCCCATTGGACCATCAGAGTGAGTTCACTGACAGATTCTTAGTTAACTCATCCTGCAGCCGGCAATAAATAGTACAGTGCAGAATCTCTATAGGGAAAATGGTGCAACATTTTTAATGTGACCCAATTATAAAAATAATGTTTATCCAGAAATACATGGATTTAATGACCGGCTCATTTTCTTTTTTGCCCATCCACTTACTCCATATTTAAGATGGAATGAAATCACAGGTCCGTCCTGCGGGAGCATGGCCCCTGATCTCATTACACCCACACTCATGATAGTCACCCTCTTCAGAGAGGGAGAAGACAGGAACCCCAGTGCCAGCTACTGAAAGTAGCCATCTTAAAATTCAACATTGAGCCTTGCCACATGACTTAGCATAAAAGACAAAACAGACACAGGTGTCAGGGTGCTTGCCCCTCATCAGTGCAAAGCAAGAGATCTGATTTGAGTACGAGAGGATTCTTGCTTTGCACTTACGAGGGGCTAACAAACCTGAAACATGTGTCTGCAAGTAAAGAGTGTCTGGTTTGGCTTCTTATCCTAAGTCATGAGGCAAGAATTGCTACTTCCAGAAAGTGGCACTAAAGTTCCAGTTCTCTTCTCTGAAGAGAAGACAGGGACTCCAGTGTCATCTACTGAAAGCACCAATCTTAAAATTCATCATCGAGCCTTGCCACATGACTTAGGGTAAAAGACAAACCAGACAATATTTGCAGACACGTGTTTCAGGGTGTTTGCCCCTCATCAGTGCAAAAAAAGAGATCTGATTTGGTAAGAAGAGAGGCCTCTTGCTTTGCACTGGTAATGAACAAACGAACCCGAAACATGTGTTTGCAAATAAAGAGTGTCTGGTTTGGCTTCTTATCCTAAGTCATGTGGCATGGCTCGATGTTGAATTTTAAGATTAAAGTGGCACTAAACGTCCGGTTCTCTTCTCTGAAGAGAAGACAGGAACTCCAGTGCCATCTACTGGAAGCAACAATCTTAAAATTCAACATCGAGCCTTGCCACATGACTTAGGGTAAGAAGCCAAACTAGAAACTATTTGCAGATATGTATTTCAGGGTGTTTTCCCCTCATTAGCGCAAAGAAAGAGATCTAATTTGGGTAGAAGAGAGGCCTCTAGCTTTGCACTGGTAAGGGTCAAACGAACCCGAAACATGTGTCTGCAAATAAAGGGTGTCTGGTTTGGCTTCTTATCCTAAGTCAGGTTTTGACTTTAAGGATTGCTACTTCCAGAAAGTGGCACTAAAGTTTCAATTCTCTTTTCTTAGGTGGAGACTTGCATTTTTTATTTCCCAGAGGAGCATTGCATGACCTATAAGTCTCCTCATACATGCATATCACGCTCCACAAGGGGAGACGTTACCCCTTAGATCCTAATGTATAGTAGGGGTACCTCCGATTTTCTATGAGGCGGAGAAGTGCTGGTGTGTCGCGGCACACGCTGTATGACTAAAACATCACCAAAAAGGTCCTACAAATTTACGGGACCACGACACTTCTCTGCGGTGGTCACATTATATTAACAATTACCTGCAGGAAACCCAACCGTTACTACGACTTCTGCAGACGGCGACACCAGGGAGGAAGATGAAGGCTCGTAAGGGGGACCGTTGGGATCCAGAGCTTTCTGTAGGCAGAAAAGGAGATGGTCAACATAGACTAGAAAATGCAATTCATCATCCTCACCGACAATAAGCACCAGCATCTTATAGACCCCGGCCGTGCTGTCCGTACAGTGATCACCGAGGGTATCCAGCTCATTTTTAAGGAATGTATGGAGAGGGGGGACATTTCCATTACAAACTTGGTGCTTTCTCAATTTTAGTGTCTGCAGTGCTCCCTATCAGATCTGAATTGTCACCTCCAGAACTTACCTACTTGTAATGCCCAAACCGGCGTCCCCATGCTATTCTTCCACGGAGGGGACGTCGGCTCTCTCACCTCTCTGGCCATCCTGCGGTGTACGCTCCGTCCACGTCTCCTGGGGCCTGCATACACTTCACAAGCCTCCTGGAAATGCACGTCCACGCCACTTTTTGTTAAAGGGCAAGTGAGCTCAGACCCGGAAGTGCCTCTCAGGTTATTTGAGCGGTTTCAGGTATTTAAGGCACCTTCCCCTAAAGGGAGATGCCTGAGGAACAAGTTCCTAACATTGCTACTTCTCAGGTCCTTATTGCAGCTGTTATTGTGCCACATTCTGCTGCTGAATTGTGTGTTTTAGTGCACTCCTAATCTGCTACTACCATTTATACCTCCTGGGCCCAACCATGCCTCTTTTCTTGAACGGCAAGTGAGCCCAGACCCGGAAGTGCCTCTCAGGTCAGCTGAGAGGTATCAGGTATTTAAGGCACCTTCCCCTTAAGGGAGGTGCCTGGGCAAAGAGTTAGTTATGTTTCTAGTTCTCAGGTTCCTATTGCTGCTGTTATTGTGCTACATTCTGCTGCTGATTTGTGACTGTGTTTTAGTGCACTCCTAATCTGCTGCTGCTTCTACTACCATCTATACCGGCCGTCTACAATACCCGCTGCCGCAAGTATCCTTATGTGCCCAAACGGACGAATCCATGATTACATCTGCTGCTGCTACTACCATCTACGCCGGCGGTCTACGATACCCACTGCTGCAAGTATCCTCATCGGCAGCTGCCATCCGTCTGTCTATCCATCCAAACGGTCGACCACGTTTCCACCTGCTGCCGATCGCTAATCCGAATCCTGGTAGTTTTATTTGGTCACAAATTTGTAATGCATCGTGTATTGTAATGTTGCATACCGTCAAATCAAGTAATATGTGACCCTGCAGATCATGGATGGTCCAGTTGTCTCTGCAATTATATGGGGCTCCCGGCCATCCATGTGCCCCAATAACAAAATGTGCAGAGGTTAGGCTGCTTTCACACTACGTTTTTTTAACATGCGTCATGAACGTTTCTTTTGCTGTAAAAGCAGATCCTGCTTTTACAGCAAAAAAACGTATAAAAACGCATGTGTTATTTTGCAGGATCCTGTCACTTTAAGTTTATGGGCAGGCATTGGAGTCATGTGATCGGGAGTGAGGGGAACTGAACTGATAGACTGGGAGCCGGCTTCTGACAGCTGCAGAGGCTCGTAACCAAGGTAAACATCGGGTAACTTGCTAGGATACCCGATATTTACCTTGGTTACGAGCATCCGCAGCTGCTAGGAGCCGGGCTGCCTGCTCCCTGCACACGTAACCAACGTAAACATTGGGAAACTAAGAGAAGCGCTTTGCTTGGTTACCCGATATTTACCTTGGTTACGAGTGTCCGCAGCTCTCAGGCGGGGGAGAGAGAGAGGAGAGGGAGAGAGAGGCAGAGAAAGAGAGACAGAGAGACAGAGAGGGAGGGGGAGAGAGACAGAGAGGGAGGGGGAGAGAGACAGAGAGGGAGGGGGAGAGAGACAGAGAGGGAGGGGGAGAGAGACAGAGAGGGAGGGGGAGAGAGACAGAGAGGGAGGGGGAGAGAGACAGAGAGGGAGGGGGAGAGAGACAGAGAGGGAGGGGGAGAGAAACAGAGAGGGAGGGGGAGAGAGACAGAGAGGGAGGGGGAGAGAGACAGAGAGGGAGGGGGAGAGAGACAGAGAGGGAGGGGGAGCTAGAGACTGATCACCCGAGGCTGGTTTCTGGGCATGCTCAGTAGAGCATGCAGGATCCTGTCTATCAGCATGCCAGCGTTCACATGCGTTTGCGTGCAGTATAGTCAGGATCCAGCAATTTGCAGTATTTGGACGCAGCTCAAAATCGCTACAAGTAGCATTTTTGAAAAATGTTAAAAAACTGCAACTCGCTGGATCCTCACTATAACGCACGCAAACGCAGGTGAACGCATGTTGACGTGAGTCCATTGCAAATGCATTGAAATGAAAACGCATTTGCACTGGATCCGTTTTTGTGTTAAAAAAAACGCTCAGGACGCATGTTAAAAAACGTAGTGTAAAAGCAGCCTTATATGCTGAAAAAGTGACTTATGATCACTAGATTGATTTCTAGGCCAGATGAGGTGAAATTGCTGAGGATTTGCAATACGGATTATGCAGCACAAATCCCCTGTAATTCACAGTACAATACATGTGGACGAGGATTTCGGAGCACTGTCCATACCCATATGGAGCATGTTGGGGATTTTGAGCCCAGATTTCAGTCTTGGTGAAATCCATAGGAATCCCGCATGTAACTATTCCCCTACAAACCACCTCTATATACCGTATAAACCACAGCCTTTGCCGTCTCCTAGATCACAGCAAAAAAATAATGCATATAGCTACATTACATATGATGGCTCTAGTCTAGTTGGTGCACGGACATGAAAACCATTAAAAAAATTATCCCCCCCCTTCACTTACGGGATCAAATGCCGGCGGTTGAAATGCAGCTTTTTTCCAGCCAAGGAAAAACTCTTCTGGAGTGTAGAACTTAATGCCGACGTTCACTGCGAACTGAGATATAAAACGTTACGGTTATATTTATCTCTATGCATTGGAATGCTGACCCATTGGGCAACATTAAAGGGGTTTATCTGGAGCCGCTCACTTCCACATCGGTGTTCCCCGCTGGGACTGGCTGCAGCGGTTTTGTGTGTGCATTATTGCTACAGCCACACAAACAGTGACGGGCAGGGAAGACAGGGCAAGAGCAACGGGATTGCAGAGAGATTAAATTTGAGTGAACATATTATTTATCATTGTATCACAACTATAGTGAAATGCCGGATAGATCAAAAAAAGAAGATTTTGGGTACTCATCGTAAAATCTCTATCGTGTCATTGGGGGATACAGGAAACCATGTTTAAGCTGTGTACCGCAATGAAGCAATAGTGAAAAGAAGACTTTGGGTACTCACCGTAAAATCTCTCTCGGAGCCTTCATTGGGTGACACAAGAAACCATGTTTAAGCAGTGTCCAGTAATGAAGCGATAGAGAAGAAGGGAATTTTGTTTACTTACCGTAAATTCCTTTTCTTCTAGCTCCAATTGGGAGACCCAGACAATTGGGTGTATAGCTTCTGCCTCCGGAGGCCACACAAAGTATTACACTTAAAAGTGCAAAGCCCCTCCCCTTCTGCCTATACACCCCCCGTGCCTCACGGGCTCCTCAGTTTTGGTGCAAAAGCAAGAAGGAGGAAAAGTTATAAATTGATTTAAAGTAAATTCAATCCGAAGAAATTTCGGAGAACTGAAAACATTCAACATGAACAAAATGTGTACACAAAGAACAACAGCCCGAAGGGAACAGGGGCGGGTGCTGGGTCTCCCAATTGGAGCTAGAAGAAAAGGAATTTACGGTAAGTAAACAAAATTCCCTTCTTCTTTGTCGCTCCATTGGGAGACGCAGACAATTGGGACGTCCAAAAGCAGTCCCTGGGTGGGTAAAGTAAAACCTCGTAATAGAGCCGTAAAACGGCCCCTTCCTACAGGTGGGCAACCGCCGCCTGAAGGACTCGCCTACCTAGGCTGGCATCTGCCGAAGCATAGGTATGCACCTGATAGTGTTTCGTGAAAGTGTGCAGGCTCGACCAGGTAGCTGCCTGACACACCTGCTGAGCCGTAGCCTGGTGCCGCAAAGCCCAGGACGCACCCACGGCTCTGGTAGAATGGGCCCTCAGCCCTGAGGGAACCGGAAGCCCAGAAGATTGGCAAGCTTCGAGAATTGGTTCCTTGATCCACCGAGCCAGGGTTGATTTGGAAGCCTGTGACCCTTTACGCTGGCCAGCGACAAGGACAAAGAGTGCATCCGAGCGGCGCAGGGGCGCCGTACGAGAAATGTAGAGTCTGAGTGCTCTCACCAGATCTAACAAGTGCAAATCCCTTTCACATTGGTGAACTGGATGAGGACAAAAAGAGGGTAAGGAGATATCCTGATTGAGATGAAAGGGGGATACCACCTTAGGGAGAAATTCCGGAACCGGACGCAAAACCACCTTGTCCTGGTGAAACACCAGGAAAGGGGCTTTGCATGACAGTGCTGCTAGCTCAGACACTCTCCGAAGTGATGTGACTGCTACTAGGAAGGCCACTTTCTGCGAAAGGCGTGAGAGAGAAATATCCCTCATTGGCTCGAAAGGTGGTTTCTGAAGAGCCATCAGCACCCTGTTCAGATCCCAGGGTTCTAACGGCCGCTTGTAAGGAGGGACTATGTGACAAACCCCCTGCAGGAACGTGCGTACCTGTGGAAGTCTGGCTAGGCGCTTCTGAAAGAACACAGAGAGCGCTGAGACTTGTCCCATAAGGGAGCCGAGCGACAAACCTTTTTCCAATCCGGACTGAAGGAAGGAAAGAAAAATGGGCAAGGCAAATGGCCAGGGAGAAAAACCCTGATCAGAGCACCAAGATAAGAATATCCTCCACGTCCTGTGGTAGATCTTGGCGGACGTAGGCTTCCTAGCCTGTCTCATAGTGGCAATGACCTCTTGAGATAACCCTGAAGACGCTAGGATCCAGGACTCAATGGCCACACAGTCAGGTTGAGGGCCGCAGAATTCAGATGGAAAAACGGCCCTTGAGACCGCAAGTCTGGTCGGTCTGGTAGTGCCCACGGTTGGCCCACCGTGAGATGCCACAGATCCGGATACCACGACCTCCTCGGCCAGTCTGGAGCGACGAGGATGGCGCGGCGGCAGTCGGACCTGATCTTGCGTAACACTCTGGGCAACAGTGCCAGAGGAGGAAACACATAAGGGAGTTGAAACTGCGACCAATCCTGAACTAAGGCGTCTGCCGCCAGAGCTCTGTGATCTTGAGACCGTGCCATGAATGTCGGGACCTTGTTGTTGTGCCGGGACGCCATTAGGTCGACGTCCGGCATCCCCCAGCGGCAACAGATCTCCTGAAACACGTCCGGGTGAAGGGACCATTCCCCTGCGTCCATGCCCTGGCGACTGAGCAAGTCTGCTTCTCAGTTTTCTACGCCCGGGATGTGAACTGCGGATATGGTGGAGGCTGTGGCTTCCACCCATAGCAGAATCCGCCGGACTTCCTGGAAGGCTTGCCGACTGCGTGTTCCGCCTTGGTGGTTGATGTATACCACCGCTGTGGAGTTGTCCGACTGAATTCGGATCTGCTTGCCTTCCAGCCACGGCTGGAACGCCTTTAGGGCAAGATACACTGCCCTTATCTCCAGAACATTGATCTGAAGGGAGGACTCTGGCTGAGTCCGAGTACCCTGAGCCCTGTGGTGGAGAAATACCGCTCCCCACCCTGACAGGCTCGCTTCCGTCGTGACCACAGCCCAGGATGGGGGCAGGAAGGATTTCCCCTTCGACAGAGAAGTGGGAAGAAGCCACCGCTGAAGGGAAGCCTTGGCTGCCCGAGAAAGGGAGACGTTCCTGTCGAGGGACGTCGACTTCCTGTCCCATTTGCGGAGAATGTCCCATTGAAGTGGACGCAGATGAAACTGCGCAAAAGGAACTGCCTCCATTGCTGCTACCATCTTCCCTAGGAAGTGCATGAGGCGCCTCAAGGGGTGTGACTGGCCTTGAAGGAGAGATTGCACCCCTGTCTGTAGTGAACGCTGTTTGTCCAGCGGAAGCTTCACTATCGCTGAGAGAGTATGAAACTCCATGCCAAGATATGTCCTAGGAAATCTCCTTGGGAGATTGAGGCGATGACGGAGCGGAGCGATTCCATCCGAAACCGCCTGGTTTTTACGTGTTTGTTGAGCAGTTTTAGGTCCAGAACAGGACGGAAGGATCCGTCCTTTTTCGGCACCACGAACAAGTTGGAGTAAAAACCGTGACCCTGTTGCTGAAAAGGAACAGGGATCACCACTCCTTCTGCCTTCAGAGTGCACACTGCCTGAAGAAGAGCATCGGCTCGCTCGGGGGGCGGAGATGTTCTGAAGAATCGAGTCGGGGGACGAGAGCTGAACTCTATCCTGTAACCGTGAGACAGAATGTCTCTCACCCAACGGTCTTTTACCTGTGGCAGCCAGGCGTCGCAAAAGCGGGAAAGCCTGCCACCGACCGAGGATGCGGTGTGAGGAGGCCGAAAGTCATGAGGAGACCGCTTTGGGAGCGGTTCCTCCGGCGGTCTTTTTAGGACGTGACTTAGACCGCCATGAATCGGAGTTCCTCTGATCCTTCTGAGGCCTTTTGGACGAGGAGAATTGAGACCTGCCCGCGGACCGAAAGGACCGAAACCTCGATTGTACCTTCCGTGGTTGAGGTCTGTTTGGTTTGGACTGGGGTAAGGATGAGTCCTTTCCCTTGGATTGTTTAATGATTTCATCCAATCGCTCCCCAAACAGGCGGTCGCCAGAAAATGGCAAACCGGTTAAGAACTTTTTGGAAGCAGAGTCTGCCTTCCATTCACGTAGCCACATGGCCCTGCGGACTGCCACCGAATTGGCGGATGCTACCGCCGTACGGCTCGTAGAGTCCAGGACAGCATTAATGGCGTAGGACGCAAACGCCGACGCCTGAGAGGTTAAGGACACCACTTGCGGAGCAGACGTACGCGTGACTGCATTAATCTGCGCATGACAAGCTGAGATAGCTTGGAGTGCCCATACGGCTGCGAATGCTGGAGCAAAAGACGCGCCGATAGCTTCATAGATGGATTTCAACCAGAGCTCCATCTGCCTGTCAGTGGCATCTTTGAGTGAAGCCCCATCTTCCACTGCAACTATGGATCTAGCCGCCAGTCTGGAGACTGGAGGATCCACCTTGGGACACTGAGCCCAGCCCTTGACAACGTCAGGGGGGAAGGGATAACGTGTATCCTTAAGGCGCTTGGAAAAACGCTTATCTGGACAAGCTCGGTGTTTCTGGACTGCCTCTCTGAAGTCAGAGTGATCCAGAAACGTACTCAATGTACGCTTGGGAAACCTGAAACGGAATTTCTCCTGCTGAGAAGCTGACTCCTCAATTGGAGGAGCTGGGGGAGAAATATCCAACACCTGATTGATGGTCGCTATAAGGTCATTCACTATGGCGTCACCTTCAGGTGTATCTAGGTTGAGAGCGGCCTCAGGATCAGAATCCTGATCTGCTACCTCCGCTTCATCATCCAGAGAGTCCTCTTGCTGAGACCCTGAACAGTGTGATGAAGTCGAGGGAAGCTCCCAGCGAGCCCGCTTAGGCGGCCTGGGACTGCGGTCCGTGTCAGAGACCTCACCCTGGGACCTATGGGTCACCCCAGGAGCACTTTGCTGTTCCAACCGAGGGGGGCCTGGGGTCAATGATTCAACAGTGCCCGGGGCCTGTGTTACCGGTCTGGACTGCAAGGCTTCTAGTATCTTAGCAGACCATTTATCCATACTCTCAGACAGTTTGTCAGCAAATACTGCAAACTCCTTCCCTGTCACCTGGACAGTGGTAGCAGGTGGTTCCACCTGGGCCACCAGTAGCAGAGGCTCCGGCTGAGTAAGTGCCACGGGGGCCGAGCACTGCACACAATGAGGATCGGTGGAACCTGCCGGTAGTATAGCCGCACATGAGGTACAGGTTGCAAAGTAAGCCTGTGCTGTGGCACCCTTGCTTTTTGCGGACGACATGCTGTTGTCTCGTCTGAGTACAATGCAGGAGGGTATATAGCCAAAAATCAACAGTGCGACCGTACAGTGTAAATGTATAGCATATAAGCATATATATATATGTACACTTCGGCACTCAGTGGGGCCAGCACCACAGGTGCTGCTTACCGACCGCTCAAAGCGGTTGTCTGATCATCAGATTCCCTGCCTGGGCCTCCCAGAGCCATGTTGTCTCTCCTCTCCAGCGTCAGAAGTGCTGACAGGAATGGCTGCCGGCGTTCTGTGTGGAGGAGGGGGCCGTGGGCGTGCCCTAGAAAGTGCGGGAATCTGATGCCCCACTGTGCTGAGTGAGGGGGGGAGGAGGATACAAAGTATGCTCCAGCCCTCAGCGCTGACGTCCTGTGCAGCGTCCCGCCCTTCCCCTGACTGGCAGGCCTGGGGGCGGGAATATGCGATACTAGGCCGCAAAAGCCGGGGACTAAAGTTATAAGCGCGGCCAGCAAATAAGCGCGGTCGGCGCGGTAGTCCCCGGCGCACTAACACACCCAGCAGTGCTGCAGTGTGTATGGCACAAGCGCTCCATGCGCGGTCCCCCAAGGGGACACAGAGTACCTCACAGTAGCAGGGCCTTGTCCCTGACGATACCCGGCTCCTGTCCAGCAGATTCCCCAGGGGCTGCGGAGGGAGCACGGTCCCAGTGCCCGGAGACCGATTAGGATCCCACTTCACCCAGAGCCCATTAAGGGATGGGGAAGGAAAACAGCATGTGGCTCCTGCCTATGTACCCGCAATGAGTACCTCAACCTTAACAGCACCGCCGACCAGAGTGGGGTGAGAAGGGAGCATGCTGGGGGCCCTGTTATGGGCCCTCTTTTCTTCCATCCGACATAGTCAGCAGCTGCTGCTGACTAAGATGTGGAGCTATGCGTGGATGTCAGCCTCCTTCGCACAAAGCATAAAAACTGAGGAGCCCGTGAGGCACGGGGGGTGTATAGGCAGAAGGGGAGGGGCTTTATACTTTTAAGTGTAATACTTTGTGTGGCCTCCGGAGGCAGAAGCTATACACCCAATTGTCTGGGTCTCCCAATGGAGCGACAAAGAAAAGAAGATTTTAGGTACTCAGCGTAAAATCTCTTTCCCGCAGCCTTCATTGGGTGACACAAGAAACCATGTTTAAGCTATGTCCCAATGAAGCAATATAGAAGAAGGGAATTTTGTTACTTACCGTAAATTCCTTTTCTTCTAGCTCTTATTGGGAGACCCAGACGATTGGGGTATAGCTACTGCCCTCCGGAGGCCACACAAAGCACTACACTAAAAAGTGCAAGGCCCCTCCCCCTCTGGCTATACCCCCCCGTGGTATCACGGGTTCTCCAGTTTTAGTGCCAAAGCAAGAAGGAGGAAGCCAATAACTGGTTTAAACAAATTAACTCCGAATAACGTCGGAGAACTGAAAAACCGTTCAACATGAACAACATGTGTACCCGCAAACAACCAAGAAATCCCGAAGGACAACAGGGCGGGTGCTGGGTCTCCCAATAAGAGCTAGAAGAAAAGGAATTTACGGTAAGTAACAAAATTCCCTTCTTCTTCAGCGCTCTATTGGGAGACCCAGACGATTGGGACGTCCAAAAGCTGTCCCTGGGTGGGTAAAGAGATACCTCATGTTAGAGCTGCAAAACAGCCCTCCCCTACGGGGATGTCACTGCCGCCTGCAGGACTCTTCTACCTAAGCTGGCATCCGCCGAAGCATAGGTATGCACCTGATAATGTTTGGTGAAAGTGTGCAGACTCGACCAGGTAGCTGCCTGGCACACCTGTTGAGCCGAAGCCTGGTGTCGTAGCGCCCAGGACGCACTCACGGCTCTGGTTGAATGGGCTTTCAGCCCTGAAAGAACCGGAAGCCCTGCAAAACGGTAGGCTTCCAGAATTGGTTCTTTGATCCATCGAGCCAGGGTGGCTTTAGAAGCCTGCAACCTCTTGCGCGTACCAGCGACAAGGGCATCGGAACGGCGTACGGGCGCCGTGCGTGAAATGTAGATTCTGAGTGCTCTCACCAGATCTAGCAAACGTAAATCATTCTCATACCGGTGAACCGGATGAGTGCAAAAGGACGGTAAGGAGATATCCTGATTAAGATGAAACGAGGATACTACCTTAGGGAGAAACTCCGGAATGATGCGCAGCACTACCTTGTCCTGGTGAAACACCAGGAAGGGAGCCTTGGATGACAGAGCTGCCAGCTCAGACACTCGCCGAAGCGATGTGATCGCAACGAGAAACGCCACCTTCTGTGACAGGCGAGAAAAGGAAACTTCCTTCAGAGGCTCGAAAGGCGGCTTCTGGAGAGCAACTAGAACCCTGTTCAGATCCCATGGATCCAACGGCCGCTTGTACGGGGGTACGATATGACAAACCCCCTGCGGGAACGTGCGCACCTTAGAAAGACGTGCTAGACGCTTCTGAAAAAACACGGATAGTGCTGAGACTTGCCCTTTGAGGGAGTCTAGCGACAAGCCCTTTTCTAACTCCTATTGTAGGAAGGAAAGAAAGATAGGCAATGCAAATGGCCAGGGAGACACTCCCTGAGTAGAGCACCAGATTAAGAAAACCTTCCACGTTCTGTGGTAGATCTTAGCAGACGTGGGCTTCCTAGCCTGTCTCATGGTGGCAACGACCCCTTGGGATAATCCTGAAGACGCTAGGATCCAGGACACACAAGCCACACAGTCAGGTCCAGGGCCGCAGAATTCCGATGGAGAAAACGGCCCTTGAGACAGTAAGTCTGGTCGGTCTGGTAGTGACCCCGGTCGGCCGACCGTGAGATGCCACAGATCCGGGTACCACGATCTCCTCGGCCAGTCTGGTGCGACGAGTATGACGCGGCTGCAATCGGATCTGATTTTTGCGCAGTACTCTGGGCAAGAGTGCCAGAGGTGGAAACACATATGTGAGCCGGAACTGCGACCAATCTTGCACTAAGGCGTCTGCCGCCAGAGCTCTGTGATCGCGCGATCGTGCCATAAATGCCGGGACCTTGTTGGTGTGCCGAGACGCCATTAGGTCGACGTCCGGCCCCCCCCAGCGGCAACAGATTTCCTGAAACACGTGCGGGTGAAGGGACCATTCCCCCGCGTCCATGCCCTGGCGACTGAGGAAGTCTGCTTCCCAGTTTTCTACGCCCGGGATGTGAACTGCGGATATGGTGGATGCTGTGTCCTCCACCCACATGAGGATTCGCCGGACTTCCTGGAAGGCTGCTGACTGCGTGTCCCTCCTTGGTGGTTGATGTATGCCACCGCTGTGGAGATGTCCGACTGGATTCGGATCTGCTCCCTTCTAGCCACTTTTGGAAAGCTAATAGGGTAAGATACCCTGCCCCGATTTCCAGCACATCGAACTGAAGGGTGGACTCCTGCTGAGTCCACGTCCCCTGAGCCATGTGGCGGAGACAAACTGCTCCCCACCCTGACAGACTCGTATCTGTCGTGACCACTGCCCAGGATGGGGGCTATGGCAATGAGGTGGGAATAAGCCACTATTGCAGAGAGTCCTCGGCCGTCAGGGAAAGGGAGACTTCCCGTCCAGGGAGGTTGACTGCCCATCCCATTGGCGGAGAATGTCCCATTGCCGTTGGCGCAGATGAAACTGCGCAAAGAGAACTGCCTCGATGGCTGCCACCATCTTCCTTAGGAAGTGCATGAGGCGCCTTAAGGGGTGCGACTGGCCTTGAAGGAGAGACTGCACCTCTGTCCGCAGTGAACGCTGCTGGTTCAGCGGAAGCTTCACTATGGCTGATAGAGTATGAAACTCCATGCCGAGATACGTTAGTGATTGAGTCAGAGACAGATTTGACCTTGCCAAATTGATGATCCACCCGAAAGTCTGGAGAGTCTCCAGCGTAACATTCAGGCTGCGTTGGCATGCCTCGAGGGAGGTTGCTTTGACGAGTAGATCGTCCAAGTACGGAATCACCGGGTGTCCGTGAGAGTGCAAGACTGCTACCACTGCTGCCATGACCTTGGTGCCCACCCGTGGGGCTGTCGCCAGACTGAATGGCAGAGCTACGAACAGAAGATGTTCGTCTCCTATCACAAAACGTAGAAAACGTTGGTGCTCCGTAGCAATTGGCACGTGGAGATAGGCATCTTTGATGTCTGTTGAAGCAAGGAAGTCTCCTCGAGACATTGAGGCAATGACGGAT
This sequence comes from Anomaloglossus baeobatrachus, assembly GCF_048569485.1. Lineage (NCBI taxonomy): Eukaryota > Metazoa > Chordata > Amphibia > Anura > Aromobatidae > Anomaloglossus > Anomaloglossus baeobatrachus. The sequence goes on along the minus strand of NC_134363.1, from coordinate 49,883,524 downwards.
CGGAGGGATCCCATCCGGAACCGCCTGGCGTTCGCATGCTCGTTGAGCAGTTTCAGAACCAGAACAGGACGGAAGGAACCGTCCATTTTTGGAGCCACAAAGAGATTGGAGTACAAACCCTCGCCCTCGTTCCTGAGGGGGGACAGGGATCACCACTCCTTCTGCTCTTAGAGCGTCCACCGCCTGCAGCAGGGCATCTGCTCGGTGGAGAGGTGGGGCCGTTCTGAAGAATGGAGTCGGAGGACGAGAACAGAACACTGTCCTGTGCACGTGAGCACAATGTCCGTCACCCACCGGTCTGTGACCTGTGGCAGCTAAATGTCGCCAAAGGCGGGGGAGTCTGCCATCAACCGCGGATGCGGAGAGAGAGAGAGAGAGCTGAGAGTCCTGAGGAGACCGCCTTGGTAGCGGTTCCTCCGACTGCCTTCCTTGGGCGAGATTGAGCCCGGCCGGAATCTGAGCCCGTCTGAGGTTTTGTAGCCCTTTTGCACGAGGACAATTGGGACCTGCCGAAGCTTGGGAAGGACCGAAACCTCGACTGTACTTTTAGGACAGTATTAACAGGGTAAGTCGCAGTGCAGACATTGCGGGGTTACGGACGCCTCTGCGGTACAGATGTCCCTGCTCAAGGTCAGCTGCGCAAGAACAGCAGAAAAGGTTAGGTTGCCCATACGGCTGTGGATGCCGGAGCAACCGACACGCCGATAGCCTCCTAGACAGATTTCAACCAGAGTCCATCTGTCTGTGAATGGCATCTTGAAGTGAAGCCCCATCTCCAGTGCAACTATGGCTCTATATGCAAGCCTGGAGATTGGAGAATCCACCTTTGGACCCTGGGTCCAGCGCTGACCACGTCAGGGGAAAAAAGGGATAACGTGTATCCTAAAAACGTTTGGAGAAGACGCTTATCTGGTAAGCGTGGTGTTCCTGGACTGCTTCTCTGAAGTCAGCGTGGCCAGAAAAATACTCAATATCTGCGTGAGACACTGAAAAGGAACTTCTCCTGTTCGTCTCCTATCTCCACTGGGGGAGCTGAGGGAGAAGAAGGGAATTTTGTTACTTACCGTAAATTCCTTTTCTTCTAGCTCTTATTGGGAGACCCAGACGATTGGGTATAGCTACTGCCCTCTGGAGGCCACACAAAGCACTACATTAAAAGTGCAAGGCCCCTCCCCCTCTGGCTATACCCCCCCGTGGTATCACGGGTTCTCCAGTTTTAGTGCCAAAGCAAGAAGGAGGAAGCCAATAACTGGTTTAAACAAATTAACTCCGAATAACATCGGAGAACTGAAAAACCGTTCAACATGAACAACATGTGTACCCGCAAACAACAAAAAAACATCCCGAAGGACAACAGGGCGGGTGCTGGGTCTCCCAATAAGAGCTAGAAGAAAAGGAATTTACGGTAAGTAACAAAATTCCCTTCTTCTTCAGCGCTCTATTGGGAGACCCAGACGATTGGGACGTCCAAAAGCTGTCCCTGGGTGGGTAAATAAATACCTCATGTTAGAGCTGCAAAACAGCCCTCCCCTACGGGGGTGTCACTGCCGCCTGCAGGACTCTTCTACCTAAGCTGGCATCCGCCGAAGCATAGGTATGCACCTGATAATGCTTGGTGAAAGTGTGCAGACTGGACCAGGTAGCTGCCTGGCACACCTGTTGAGCCGAAGCCTGGTGACGTAATGCCCAGGACGCACCCACGGCTCTGGTGGAGTGGGCTTTTAGCCCTGAAGGAACCGGAAGCCCCGCAGAACGGTAGGCCTCTAGAATTGGTTCTTTGATCCATCGAGCCAGGGTGGCTTTAGAAGCCTGCAACCCCTTGCGCGGACCAGCGACAAGGACGAAAAGTGCATCGGCACGGCGTATGGGCGCCGTGCGGGAAATGTAGATTCTGAGTGCTCTCACCAGATCTAGCAAACGTAAGGCCTTTTCATACCGGTGAACCGGATGAGGGCAAAAAGAAGGCAAGGAAATATCCTGATTAAGATGAAAAGAGGATACGACCTTAGGGAGAAACTCCGGAATGGGGCGCAGCACAACCTTGTCCTGGTGGAACACCAGGAAGGGAGCCTTAGATGACAGAGCTGCCAGCTCAGACACTCGCCGAAGCGATGTGATTGCAACAAGAAACGCCACTTTCTGCGACAGCCGAGAAAAGGAAACTTCCTTCAGAGGCTCGAAGGGCGGCTTCTGGAGAGCAACTAGTACCCTGTTCAGATCCCATGGATCTAACGGTCGCTTGTACGGGGGCACAATATGACAGACCCCCTGCAGGAACGTGCGCACCTTAGGAAGACGTGCTAGACGCTTCTGAAAAAACACGGATAGTGCCGAAACTTGCCCTTTAAGGGAGCTGAGCGACAAGCCCTTTTCTAACCCCGATTGCAGGAAGGAAAGAAACTTGGGCAATGCAAATGGCCAGGGAGACACTCCCTGAGCAGAGCACCAGGACAAGAAAATCTTCCACGTTCTGTGGTAGATCTTAGCCGAATTCGACTTTCTAGCTTGTCTCATTGTGGCAATGACTCCCTGAGATAATCCAGCAGATGCTAGGATCCAGGACTCAATGGCCACACAGTCAGGTTCAGGGCCGCAGAATTCTGATGGAAAAACGGCCCTTGGGACAGTAAGTCTGGTCGGTCTGGCAGTGACCACGGTCGACCGATCGTGAGATGCCACAGATCCGGATACCACGACCTCCTCGGCCAGTCTGGAGCGACGAGTATGACGCGGCTGCACTCGGATCTGATCTTGCGTAGCACTCTGGGCAAGAGCGCCAGAGGTGGAAACACGTATGGGAGCTGAAACTGCGACCAATCTTGAACCAAGGCGTCTGCCGCCAGAGCTCTTTGATCGCGCGACCTCGCCATGAATGCCGGGACCTTGTTGTTGTGCCGGGACGCCATTAGGTCGACGTCCGGCACTCCCCAGCGGCGACAGATTTCCTGAAACACGTCCGGGTGAAGGGACCATTCCCCTGCGTCCATGCCCTGGCGACTGAGGAAGTCTGCTTCCCAGTTTTCTACGCCTGGGATGTGAACCGCGGATATGGTGGATGCTCTGTCCTCCACCCACATTAGAATGCGCCGGACTTCTTGGAATGCTTGCCGACTGCGCGTCCCTCCTTGGTGGTTGATGTATGCCACCGCTGTGGAGTTGTCCGATTGGATTCGGATCTGCTTTCCTTCCAGCCACTGTTGGAAGGCCAGTAGAGCAAGATACACTGCTCTGATCTCCAGAACATTAATCTGAAGGGTGGACTCCTGCGGAGTCCACGTCCCCTGAGCCCTGTGGTGGAGAAATACTGCTCCCCACCCTGACAGACTCGCATCTGTCGTGACTACTGCCCAGGATGGGGGCAGGAAGGATCTTCCCTGAGACAATGATGTGGGAAGGAGCCACCATTGTAGAGAGTCTTTGGCCGTCTGGGAAAGCGAGACTTTCCTGTCCAGGGACGTTGACTTCCCGTCCCATTGGCGGAGAATGTCCCATTGAAGTGGGCGCAGATGAAACTGCGCAAAGGGAACTGCTTCCATGGCTGCCACCATCTTCCCTAGGAAATGCATGAGGCGCCGCAAGGGATGCAACTGGCCCTGCAGGAGAGATTGCACCCCTGTCTGTAGTGACCGCTGCTTGTCCAGCGGAAGCTTCACTATCGCTGCTAGAGTATGAAACTCCATGCCAAGATACGTTAGTGACTGAGTCGGTGATAGGATCGACTTTGGAAAGTTGATGATCCATCCGAAAGACTGTAGAGTCTCCAGCGTAGCATTCAGGCTGAGTTGGCATGCCTCCTGAGAGGGAGCTTTGACCAATAAATCGTCTAGGTAAGGGATCACCGAGTGTCCCTGAGAGTGCAAGACTGCTACCACCGCCGCCATGACCTTGGTGAAGACCCGTGGGGCTGTCGCCAGACCAAATGGAAGAGCTACGAACTGAAAATGGTCGTCTCCTATCACAAAACGTAGAAAACGTTGATGTTCTGTAGCAATTGGCACGTGGAGATAAGCATCTCTGATGTCTATTGAGGCAAGGAAGTCTCCTCTGGACATTGAGGCAATGACAGAGCGGAGGGTTTCCATCCGGAACCTCCTGGCGTGCACATGCTTGTTGAGCCGTTTTAGGTCCAGAACAGGACGGAACGAGCCGTCCTTTTTTGGAACCACAAAGAGATTGGAGTAAAACCCTTGCCCTTGTTCCTGAGGAGGGACTGGGATAACCACTCCTTCCGCTTTTAGGGAATCCACCGCCTGCAGCAGAGCATCTGCTCGGTCTGGCCGTGGGGAGGTTCTGAAGAACCGAGCTGGAGGACGAGAATTGAACTCGATTCTGTACCGCGAGACAAAATGTCCGTCACCCACCGGTCTTTGACCTGTGACATCCAAATGCCGGAAAAGCGGGAGAGCCTGCCCCCGACCGGCGATGCGGAGGGGGGGGGCTGGAAGTCATGAGGTAGCCGCTTTGGAAGCGGTACCTCCATTTGCTTTCTTGGGGCGTGTGTGAGTCCGCCACGAATCTGAATTTCTTTGCGTCCTCTGAGTCCCTTTGGACGAGGTAAATGGTGTCTTGCCCGAACCTCGAAAGGACTGAAACCTCTGCTGCCACTTTTTCTGCTGAGGTTTGGGTGTTCTGGGTTGTGGTAAAGAGGAGTCTTTACCCTTGGACTGCTTAATGATGTCAGCCAATGGCTCGCCAAACAGTCTCTCTCTAGACAAAGGCAAACTGGTTAAACATTTTTTGGAACCAGCATCCGCTTTCCAGTCCTTTAACCACAAGGCTCTGCGCAAAACTACCGAATTGGCGGACGCCATTGAGGTGCGACTGGTAGATTCTAGGACCGCATTGATAGCGTAAGACGCAAACGCCGACATCTGCGTGGTAAGGTGCGCCACTTGCGGCACTGCTGGATGCATGATAGCATCCACTTTTGCTAAGCCAGCTGAAATAGCCTGGAGTGCCCATACGGCTGCGAATGCCGGAGCAAACGACGCGCCTATAGCTTCATAGACAGATTTTAACCAAAGGTCCATCTGTCTGTCATTGGCATCTTTAAGTGAAGCGCCATCCTCCACTGCAACTATGGATCTAGCTGCAAGTTTGGAAATCGGGGGGTCCACCTTTGGACACTGTGTCCAGCGCTTGACCACCTCAGGGGGGAAAGGGAAACGCGTATCTTTAGATCGTTTAGAGAAACGCCTTTCCGGGTGAGCGTCGTGCTTCTGGATTGATTCTCTGAAGTCAGAGTGATCTAACAAAGCACTCAATTTACGCTTGGGATAAAGGAAACGAAACTTTTCCTGCTCCGCAGCCGCCTCTTCTGCTGAAGGGGCTGGGGGAGAAATATCCAACAGCCTATTGATGGCTGAGATAAGGTCGTCTACCATGGCATCCCCATCCGGGGTATCCAGGTTGAGAGGGGTTCCAGGAGTGGATTCCTGATCACTCTCATCAGACACATCACAGGGAGACTGATTGCGCTGAGACCCTGAGCAGTGTGAAGACGTCGAGGGTCTTTCCCAGCGAGCTCGCTTAGGGTGGCTGGGGCCATCGTCTGAGTCATAATCCTCGGCCTGTGAAGCCGGGGACCCCCCTGTAGGCTGGATACATTCCAAGTAAGGGGGACCTGAGGACAGAGGCCTCGCCGTGCCCAGAGACTGAGCCCCATGCATAGATTGCAAGGTCTCAAGGATTTTTGCCATAGATACAGACATATTATCTGCAAAAACTGCAAAGTCTGTCCCTGTCACCGGGGCAGAACTTACAAGCGTCTCAGCCTGGGTCGCTACCTCTCCTGACTCCGGCTGGCGAAGCAGCACCGGGTCGGAGCATTGCACACAATGGGGGTCATCAGAGCCTGCTGGTAGATTAGCCCCACATGCAGCACACGCAGTATACACAGCCCTTTTTGCCTTGGCCGCCTTGCGTTTTGAGGATGACATGTTGCTGCTTCCACAGAGCGATCTGGGATATGCAGCCAGAAGCGCACCTCACAGTGCAAGAAATACAATATCTATATAACTGTATCCAGTACACTGATACACAGTGAGGCACTAGAGGGACCAGCACAGAAAAAACGCTTACCGCCCGCTTAAAAAGCGGGTGTGTGGTCGCCAGATAGCCCCTAGTCCAGGTCTCCCAGAGCCTTGCGTCCTTCCTCCAGCCAGGCATGCATGTAATGGCTGCCGGCGTCTCGAGAGAGGAAGGGGGGCGGGCCCTGGGCGTTCCTGGCCAAGAGCGGGAAGCCTGCTTCCCTCTGTGCCAAGTGAGAGGGCTGGAGCATGTAAATCAGGCTCCAGCCCTCGTCGCTGCTTGCGAACAGCGTCTCTCCCCTACCCTGAATGACAGGGTGGGGGCGGGAACGAAACGGAGCTGCCGGCGTCCTAGGCCCAAAAAGCCGGGGACTAAAGTTATAACCGCCGCCGCCGTAAAAGCGCGGACGGCGGATCCCCGGCGCACCACAAGTCACAGCAGCGCCGCCCGGTCCAGAGGGGGTCGGCGCTGCGTTCCCATACACAAAACATCCCCCAGTAATCTGTAGGGACACTAACTCCAACATTGCGGTCCCCGGCGCACTACAACACCCAGCCAGCCCGGAGTGTGTCTGTGCCTGCCGGGGACACAGAGTACCTGTAAGATGCAGGGCCCTGTCCCTGATCGTACTCCTGCTCCGAATCCATCAGGTTCTAATGGGTCTGTGGATGGAGCCCGGCATCAGAGCTGAGAGGCCGGCAGGATCCCACTTCCACAGAGCCCTACCAGGGGATGTGGAAGGAAAACAGCATGTCAGGCTCCAGCCCTGTACCAGCAATAGGTACCTCAACCTTACAACACCATCCAGGGGTGAGAAGGGAGCATGCTGGGGACACTATATGTGTCCTCTTTTCTTCCATCCGACATAGTCAGCAGCTACTGCTGACTAAAATCTGTGGAGCTATGCATGGAATGTCTGACCTCCTTCGCACACAAAGCTAAAACTGGAGAACCCGTGATACCACGGGGGGGTATAGCCAGAGGGGGAGGGGCCTTGCACTTTTAATGTAGTGCTTTGTGTGGCCTCCAGAGGGCAGTAGCTATACCCAATCGTCTGGGTCTCCCAATAGAGCGCTGAAGAAAGATCCAACCTTCCATTGATGGACGGTATAGGATCATTCCGTATGGCGTTACCACCCGGTGTATCCGGATTGAGAGCGATGTCAGTATCAAAGCCCTGAAGAGCTGCCTTTTGTTCAAGTAGATTGCCCATGGGTGCAAGTCTCTATATTATGACTACTCCGTCCCTGTCCATGGACAGGGTTGACAGGAAGTTTCTTTGGCCACAACTAGTAGAGCCCCGGCAGACGAAGTGCTAGAGACCCCGGCAGACGACGTGCTACAGGGGAGCATGCACACAATGGGACGGTGTCATGAACAGCATCCCATGTAGTAAAAAACAGCACTGAAATCTGTGTTGCTTTTTAGCCGCTGCCGACTAGCTATCTAGAAGTATATAGCCAAGATTGGTGACCGTACATTGCAATGTATAGCATACAGGCATAAAGTACAAATGACCACTGCAGCACAAGCAATACAAGCAGCATAGAAGCCTGTGCCCTGGCACCCCTGCTCTTCTGCTGCTGTATACTAGTCATCTAGGGGAATATAGCCCAGAAGAGTGACCCTACAGTGCAATGTATAGCATACAAGCACAAGTACAAATGAACACTGCAGCACATGCAATCCAAGCAGCATAGAAGCCTGTGCCCTGGCACCTCTGCTCTTCTGCTGCTGTAGACTGGTCATCTAGGGGAATATAGCCCAGAAGAGTGACCATACAGTGCAATGTATAGCATACAAGCACAAGTACAAATGCACACTGCAGCCCATGCAATACAAGCAGCATAGAAAAAAACCTGTGCCCCAGCACCCTTGGTTTTCTGCTGCTGTAGTCTAGCCATTCCAGGAGAATATAGCTAAGACTAGCGACTGAACAGTGCAATGTATAGCATATCAGCATAAACACAAATAAACACCTCAGTCGTGCAAAACAAGCAGCCTAGAAAGCCTGTGCTTTAGCACACCTGCTTTCCTGCTGCTGATGTGTCGCTCCCCAAGCGGGCATATAGCGACCTATGAAGTTAAAAACAACACATGTATACACTGCAGTTATATCGTGGTCAGCACTATGTGTGCCGCTTACCGCCCGCCTATAAGCGGGTGTATGATCGCCACTGTCCTGCCTTGGTGCCCCGAGCTCTGCAGTAATGGCTGCCGGCTTCTTCCCCAGCTCGTGTGAGTAGGGGCGGGCCGTGGGCGTGCCCCCAAGGCAGAGCGGGAATCCGGCGTCCGACAGAGTGCAGTGAGAGGGCTGGAGCATGTAAAAAGGCTCCAGCCCTCGGCGCTGCTGATTGCTCAGCGCCTGTCCCCTTCCCTGAGTGACAGGGAGGGGGCGGGAACGAAGCGGCACTAGGCCGCAGAAGCCGGGGACTGGAGTTATAAGCGCCGCCGCCGTAAAAGCGCGGTCGGCGCCCAGTCCCCGGCGAACTACAAGTCCCAGCCGCGCCGCCGCTCCCGGAGCGTCCGGCGCGGTAGTTCCCAAAACACAAAGTCACTCAGCAAAGCTGCAGTGACTGTAACCCTTTACTGTCCCCGGCGCACTAGCACACCCAGCAAGTCTGGAGTGTGCTGTGCCTGTGTGTACGGGGACACAGAGTACCTGTAATGGTGCAGGGCCATGTCCCTGAACGGTACTCCAGCTCCGTATCCAGCAGGTTCAAATGGGTCTGTGGATGGAGCCCGGCAGGATCCCACTTCCTCAGAGCCCCTCAGGGGGATGTGGAAGGAAAGCAGCATGTGGGCTCCAGCCGCCGTACCAGCAATAGGTACCTCAACCTTACAACACCATCCAGGGGTGAGAAGGGAGCATGCTGGGAGCCCTATATGGGCCCTCTTTTCTTCCATCCGAAATAGTCAGCAGCTACTGCTGACTAAAATCTGTGGAGCTATGCGTGGATGTCTGACCTCCTTCGCACACAAAGCTAAAACTGGAGAACCCGTGATACCACGGGGGGGTATAGCCAGAGGGGGAGGGGCCTTGCACTTTTTAGTGTAGTGCTTTGTGTGGCCTCCGGAGGGCAGTAGCTATACCCCAATCGTCTGGGTCTCCCAATAGAGCGCTGAAGAAAAGAAGATTTTAGGTACTCACCGTAAAATCTCTTTCCCGGAGCCTTCATTGGGGGACACATGAAACCATGTTTAAGCTGTGTCCCCTAATGAAGCGATAGAGAAAAGAAGACTTTGGGTACTCAGCGTAAAATCTCTTTTGCGGAGCCTTTATTGGGGGACACAGACAACCATGTTTAAGCTGTGTCCCCTAGTGAAGCAATAGAGAAAAGAAGATTTTGGGTTCTAACTGTAAAATCTCTTTCTTGGACCCTTCAATGGGGGACACAAGAAACCATGTTTAAGCTGTGTCCCCTAATGAAGTGATAGTGAAAAGAAGACTTTGGGTACTCACTGTAAAATCTCTCTCGGAGCCTTCATTGGGTGACACAAGAAACCATGTTTAAGCTATGTCCCAATGAAGCAATATAGAAAAGAAGATTTTAGGTACTCACCGTAAAATCTCTCTCAGACCCTTCATTGGAGGACACAGGCAACCATGCATAAGCTGTGTCCCCTAATGAAGCAATATAGAAAAGAAGATTTTAGGTATTCAGCGTAAAATCTCTTTCCCGGACCCTTCATTGGGGGACACAGGAAACCACGTTTAACACTAGAACTACTGAGGTAGTCATTTTGACTACTTTGCACCATGTATTTCTGTATAGGTGTCGCGAGTCCAGTAGTTCTATTGTTAAGCTGTGTCCCCTAATGAAGCAATAGAGAAAAAGAGAATTTTGTTACTTACCGTAAATTCTTTTTCTTATAGTTCCGTATTGGGAGACCCAGACCATGGGTGTTTAGCTTCTGCCTCCGGAGGACACACAAAGTACTACACTTAAAAGTGTAGCTCCTCCCTCTGAGGTTATACACCCCCTGGCAGCCAGTCCTAGCCAGTTTAGTGCAAAAGCTGAAGGAGAATAGCCACCCACAAGTAGAACCGAGTAAGAACCGGAACAACCGAAGACTCTGTCCACGACAACAGCCGGTGATAACACACGGAACAAGAAAATTGCCAACAGGCAACAGGGAGGGTGCTGGGTCTCCCAATACGGAACTATAAGAAAAAGAATTTACGGTAAGTAACAAAATTCTCTTTTTCTTTATCGTTCCTTTGGGAGACCCAGACCATGGGACGTTCCAAAGCTGTCCCTGGGTGGGGATAAATAGAAAAAAACTAAGAAGTAGGCGGAGCCTAACTTCACAAGTGGGCGACAGCCGCCTGAAGGATGCGTCTGCCCAAGCTCGCATCTGCCGAAGCATGAGCATGCACTTGGTAGTGCTTCGAAAAGGTGTGCAGACTAGACCAAGTGGCAGCCTGACAGACTTGTTGAGCCGTAGCCTGGTGCCTAAAAGCCCAAGAGGCACCGACAGCTCTGGTCGAGTGTGCTTTGATCCCCGGCGGGGGAGGCACCTGAGTACTCTGGTAGGCGTCCGAAATGGTCGATCTAATCCAACGGGCCAAGGTCGGCTTAGAAGCAGAGAGACCCTTGCGCCGCCCTGGGGTTAGCACAAAAAGAGAGGTGCACCGCCTAAGCGCAGCGGTGCGAGACAGATAGATCCGGAGAGCACGCACCAGATCTAGATTATGCAGCGCTTTCTCAAAGCGACGAACAGGGGCCGGACAGAAGGAAGGCAAGGAAATATCCTGGTTAAGGTGGAAGGGAGAGACCACCTTAGGAAGAAAGTCCGGGGTCGGACGGAGAACTACCTTGTCTTGGTGAAAAAACAAAAAAGGTGACTCCGAGGAGAGCGCAGCCAAATCAGAGACTCTCCTGAGAGCAGTTATGGCAACTAGAAAGGCCACCTTTTGAGAAAGACGATACAAAGAAACCTCCCTAAGGGTCTCGAAAGGGGGTTTCTGCAATACCGTGAGGACCAAGTTAAGGTCCCAGGGATCCAAGGGCCGCCGATAAGGCGGAATGATGTGAGACGCGCCCTGCATGAAGGTGCGGATCTAAGCCAGCCGGGCGAGACGCCGCTGGAACAGCACTGATAGAGCTGAGACTTGTCCCTTGAGAGAGTTGAGGGACAGTCCTAGCTGCAGACCGGACTGTAAAAAAGACAGAAGGGTCGGCAACGAGAATGGCCAAGGAGAATGGCCGGAAGAGCGACACCAGGACAGGAAAATTTTCCAACTCCTGTGATAGATCCTGACGGAGGAAGACTTACGGGCCCGAGTCATAGTGGAGATGACTTCAGGAGGAATACCAGAAGCCGTCAAAATCCAGGACTCAAGAGCCACGCCGTCAATTTGAGTGCCGCAGAATTCGGGCGGAAAAACGGACCTTGCGAGAGCAGGTCTGGACGGTCCGGAAGATGCCACGGCATCTCCACGGACAGTTGGAGCAGGTCCGGATACCAAGCTCGCCTGGGCCAGTCCGGTGCAATGAGGATGACTCGACGGCCCTCCATTCTGATCTTGCGCAGGACTCTGGGCAAGAGAGCTAGAGGGGGAAACACGTAGGACAGACGAAACTGGGACCAGTCTTGAACCAGAGCGTCCGCGGCGAAGACCTGAGGATCGTGGGAGCGAGCCACGTAAACCGGAACCTTGTTGTTGTGACGGGATGCCATTAGGTCCACGTCCGGAGTGCCCCACTTGCGGCAGATTGACTGAAACACTGCCGGGTGCAGGGACCACTCGCCACCGTCCACGGATTGACGGCTGAGATGAAGGGAATTTTGTTTACTTACCGTAAATTCCTTTTCTTCTAGCTCCAATTGGGAGACCCAGACAATTGGGTGTATAGCTTCTGCCTCCGGAGGCCACACAAAGTATTACACTTAAAAGTGTAAAGCCCCTCCCCTTCTGCCTATACACCCCCCCGTGCATCACGGGCTCCTCAGTTTTGGTGCAAAAGCAGGAAGGAGGAAACTTATAAATTGGTCTAAAGTAAATTCAATCCGAAGGAAGTTCGGAAAACTGAAAACCATTCAACATGAACAACATGTGTACACAAAGTACAACAGCCCGAAGGGAACAGGGGCGGGTGCTGGGTCTCCCAATTGGAGCTAGAAGAAAAGGAATTTACGGTAAGTAAACAAAATTCCCTTCTTCTTTGTCGCTCCATTGGGAGACCCAGACAATTGGGACGTCCAAAAGCAGTCCCTGGGTGGGTAAAATAATACCTCGTAATAGAGCCGTAAAACGGCCCCTTCCTACAGGTGGGCAACCGCCGCCTGAAGGACTCGCCTACCTAGGCTGGCATCTGCCGAAGCATAGGTATGCACCTGATAGTGTTTCGTGAAAGTGTGCAGGCTCGACCAGGTAGCCGCCTGACACACCTGCTGAGCCGTAGCCTGGTGCCGCAAAGCCCAGGACGCACCCACGGCTCTGGTAGAATGGGCCTTAAGCCCTGAGGGAACCGGAAGCCCAGAAGAACGGTAGGCTTCGAGAATTGGTTCCTTGATCCACCGAGCCAGGGTTGATTTGGAAGCCTGTGACCCTTTACGCTGGCCAGCGACAAGGACAAAGAGTGCATCCGAGCGGCGCAGGGGCGCCGTACGAGAAATGTAGAATCTGAGTGCTCTCACCAGATCTAACAAATGCAAATCCTTTTCACATTGGTGAACTGGATGAGGACAAAAAGAAGGTAAGGAGATATCCTGATTGAGATGAAAGGGGGATACCACCTTAGGGAGAAATTCCGGAACCGGACGCAGAACCACCTTGTCCTGGTGAAACACCAGAAAAGGAGCTTTGCATGACAGCGCTGCTAGCTCAGACACTCTCCGAAGTGATGTGAATGCAACTAGGAAGACCACTTTCTGCGAAAGGCGTGAAAGAGAAATATCCTTCATTGGCTCGAAGGGTGGTTTCTGAAGAGCCATCAGCACCCTGTTCAGATCCCAGGGTTGTAACGGACGCTTGTAAGGAGGGACTATGTGACAAACCCCCTGCAGGAACGTGCGTACCTGTGGAAGTCTGGCTAGGCGCTTCTGAAAAAACACAGAGAGCGCTGAGACTTGTCCCTTAAGGGAGCCGAGCGACAAACCCTTTTCCAATCCGGATTGAAGGAAGGAAAGAAAAGTGGGCAAGGCAAATGGCCAGGGAGTAAAACCCTGATCAGAGCACCAGGATAAGAATATCCTCCACGTCCTGTGGTAGATCTTGGCGGACGTTGGTTTCCTGGCCTGTCTCATAGTGGCAATGACCTCTTGAGATAACCCTGAAGACGCTAGGATCCAGGACTCAATGGCCACACAGTCAGGTTGAGGGCCGCAGAATTCAGATGGAAAAATGGCCCTTGAGACAGCAAGTCTGGTCGGTCTGATAGTGCCCACGGTTGGCCCACCGTGAGATGCCACAGATCCGGGTACCACGACCTCCTCGGCCAGTCTGGAGCGACGAGGATGGCGCGTCGGCAGTCGGACCTGATCTTGCGTAACACTCTGGGCAACAGTGCCAGAGGAGGAAACACATAAGGCAGTTGAAACTGCGACCAATCCTGAACTAATGCGTCTGCCGCCAGAGCTCTGTGATCTTGAGACCGTGCCATGAATGCCGGGACCTTGTTGTTGTGCCGGGACGCCATGAGGTCGACGTCCGGCATCCCCCAGCGGCAACAGATCTCTTGAAACACGTCCGGGTGAAGGGACCATTCCCCCGCGTCCATGCCCTAGCGACTGAGAAAGTCTGCTTCCCAGTTTTCTACGCCCGGGATGTGAACTGCGGATATGGTGGATGCTGTGGCTTCCACCCACAGCAGAATCCGCCGGACTTCCTGGAAGGCTTGCCGACTGCGTGTTCCGCCTTGGTGGTTGATGTATGCCACCGCTGTGGAGTTGTCCGACTGAATTCGGATCTGCTTGCCTTCCAGCCACGGCTGGAACGCCTTTAGGGCAAGATACACTGCCCTTATCTCCAGAACATTGATCTGAAGGGAGGACTCTGGCTGAGTCCAGGTACCCTGAGCCCTGTGGTGGAGAAAGACCGCTCCCCACCCTGACAGACTCGCGTCCGTCGTGACCACCGCCCAGGATGGGGGTAGGAAGGATTTCCCCTTCGACAATGAAGTGGGAAGAAGCCACCACCGAAGGGAGGCTTTGGCTGCCTGAGAAAGGGAGACGTTCCTGTCGAGGGACGTCGACTTCCTGTCCCACTTGCGGAGAATGTCCCATTGAAGTGGACGCAGATGAAACTGCGCAAAAGGAACTGCCTCCATTGCTGCCACCATCTTCCCTAGGAAGTGCATGAGGCGCCTCAAGGGGTGTGACTGGCCTTGAAGGAGAGATTGCACCCCTGTCTGTAGTGAACGCTGTTTGTCCAGCGGAAGCTTCACTATCGCTGAGAGAGTATGAAACTCCATGCCGAGATATGTCAGTGATTGGGCCGGTGTCAGATTTGACTTTGGGAAATTGATGATCCACCCGAATCTCTGGAGAGTCTCCAGAGCAATGTTCAGGCTGTGTTGGCATGCCACTCGAGAGGGTGCCTTGACAAGCAAATCGTCTAAGTAAGGGATCACCGAGTGTCCCTGAGAGTGTAGGACTGCTACCACTGTTGCCATGACCTTGGTGAAGACCCGTGGGGCTGTCGCCAGGCCGAAAGGCAGTGCCACGAACTGCAGGTGTTCGTCCCCTATGGCAAAACGCAGGAAGCGCTGATGCTCTGGTGCAATCGGTACGTGGAGATAAGCATCTTTGATGTCGATTGATGCTAGGAAATCTCCTTGGGACATTGAGGCGATGACGGAGCGGAGCGATTCCATCCGGAACCGCCTGGTTTTTACGTGTTTGTTGAGCAGTTTTAGGTCCAGAACAGGACGGAAAGATCCGTCCTTTTTTGGCACCACAAACAAGTTGGAGTAAAAACCGTGACCCTGTTGCTGAAGAGGAACAGGGACCACCACTCCTTCTGCCTTCAGAGTGCACACCGCCTGAAGAAGAGCATCGGCTCGCTCGGGGGGCGGAGATGTTCTGAAGAATCGAGTCAGAGGACGAGAGCTGAACTCTATCCTGTAACCGTGAGACAGAATGTCTCTCACCCAACGGTCTTGTACCTGTGGCAGCCAGGCGTCGCAAAAGCGGGAGAGCCTGCCACCGACCGAGGATGCGGTGTGAAGAGGCCGAAAGTCATGAGGAGGCCGCTTTGGGAGCGGTTCCTCCGGCGGTCTTTTTAGGACGTGACTTAGACCGCCATGAATCGGAGTTCGTCTGACCCTTCTGTGGCCTGTTGGACGAGGAGAATTGAGACCTGCCCGCGGGCCGAAACCTCGATTGTCCCTTCCGTTGTTGAGGTCTATTTGGTTTGGACTGGGGTAAGGAAGAGTCCTTTCCCTTGGATTGTTTAATGATTTCATCCAATCGCTCACCAAACAGGCGGTCGCCAGAAAATGGCAAACCAGTTAACAACTTTTTGGAAGCAGAGTCTGCCTTCCATTCACGTAGCCACATGGCCCTACGGACTGCCACCGAATTGGCGGATGCTACCGCCGTACGGCTCGCAGAGTCCAGGACAGCATTAATGGCGTAGGACGCAAACGCCGACGCCTGAGAGGTTAAGGACACCACCTGCGGAGCAGAGGCACGTGTGACTGCATTAATCTGCGAGTGACAAGCTGAGATAGCTTGGAGTGCCCATACGGCTGCGAATGCCGGAGCAAAGGACGCGCCGATAGCCTCATAGATGGATTTCAACCAGAGCTCCATCTGTCTGTCAGTGGCATCTTTGAGTGAAGCCCCATCTTCCACTGCAACTATGGATCTAGCCGCCAGTCTGGAGACTGGAGGATCCACCTTGGGACACTGAGCCCAACCCTTGACAACGTCAGGGGGGAAGGGATAACGTGTGTCCTTAAGGCGCTTAGAAAAGCGCTTATCTGGACAAGCTCGGTGTTTCTGGACTGCCTCTCTGAAGTCGGAGTGATCCAGAAACGTACTCATTGTACGTTTGGGAAACCTAAAACGGAATTTCTCCTGCTGAGAAGCTGACTCCTCAATTGGAGGAGCTGGGGGAGAAAGATCCAACACCTGATTGATGGACGCTATAAGGTCATTCACTATGGCGTCACCATCAGGTGTATCTAGGTTGAGAGCGGCCTCAGGATCAGAATCCTGATCTGCCACCTCCGCTTCATCCTCTAGAGAGTCCTCCTGCTGAGACCCTGAGCAGTGTGATGAAGTCGAGGGAAGCTCCCAGCGAGCCCGCTTAGGCGGTCTGGGACTGCGGTCCGTGTCAGAGACCTCATCTTGGGACCTATGAGTCACCCCAGGAGCACTCTGCTGTGCCAACCGAGGGGGGCCTGGGGTCAATGATTCAACAGTGCCCGGGGCCTGAGTTACCGGTCTGGACTGCAAGGCTTCTAGTATCTTAGCAGACCATTTATCCATACTCTCAAAGTTTGTCAGCGAATACTGCAAACTCCGTCCCTGTCACCTGGACAGTGGTAGCAGGTGGTTCCACTTGGGCCACCAGTGGCAGAGGCTCCGGCTGAGTAAGTGCCACAGGGGCCGAGCATTGCACACAATGAGGGTAGGTGGAACCTGCCGGTAGTATAGCCGCACATGAGGTACAGGTTGCAAAGTAAGCCTGTGCTTTGGCACCCTTGCTTTTTGCGGACGACATGCTGTTGTCTCCTCTGAGTACAATCCGGGAGGGTATATAGCCAAAAACCAACAGTGCGACCGTACAGAGTAAATGTATAGCATATAAGCATATATATATATATACACTTCGGCACCCAGGGGGGCCAGCACCTAGAAACAGGTGCGGCTTACCGACCGCCCAAAGCGGTTGTGTGACCACCAGATTCCCTGCCTGGGCCTCCCAGAGCCGTGTTGTCTCTCCTCTCCAGCTTCAGACTTGCTGACAGGAATGCCGGCGTTCTGTGAGGAGGAGGGGGCCGTGGGCGTGCCCTAGAAAGTGCGGGAATCTGGTGCCCCACGGTGCTCAGTGAGGGGGGAGGAGGATACAAAGTATGCTCCAGCCCTCAGCGCTGACGTCCAGTGCAGCGTCCCTCCCTTCCCCTGACTGGCAGGCCCGGGGGCGGGAATATGCGGTACTAGGCCGCAGAAGCCGGGGACTAAAGTTATAAGCGCGGCCGGCAAGAAGGGAATTTTGTTTACTTACCGTAAATTCCTTTTCTTCTAGCTCCAATTGGGAGACCCAGACAGTGGGTGTATAGCTACTGCCTCTGGAGGCCGCACAAAGAACTACACTTAAAAGTGTAAGGCCCCTCCCCTTCTGGCTATACACCCTCCCGTAGGAGTACGGATTCCTCAGTTTTAGTACCAAAGCAAGAAGGAGGAAAGCCAATAACAGTTTCAAAAACAAATTCAATCCGATAACAAGATCGGAGAACTTAAGAAACAACATGAACAACATGTGCACCCGAAAAACGAAACCCTAAGAACAAATAGGGCGGGTGCTGGGTCTCCCAATTGGAGCTAGAAGAAAAGGAATTTACGGTAAGTAAACAAAATTCCCTTCTTCTTTTTCGCTCCTAATTGGGAGACCCAGACAGTGGGACGTCCAAAAGCAGTCCCTGGGTGGGTAAAAAGATACCACATGAACGGGCTGTCAGACAGCCTCTTCCTACAGGTGGGCCACCGCCGCCTGAAGGACCTGTCTACCTAGGCTGGCATCTGCCGAAGCGTAGGTATGCACTTGATAGTGTTTGGTAAACGTGTGCAGACTCGACCAGGTAGCCGCCTGGCACACTTGCTGAGCCGTAGCCTGATGCCGCAATGCCCAGGACGCACCCACGGCTCTGGTAGAATGGGCCTTCAGTCCAGATGGGATCGGAAGCCCAGCAGAACGGTATGTGTGAAGAATTGGTTCCTTGATCCACCGCGCCAGGGTGGATTTGGAAGCTTGCGATCCCTTATGCTGACCAGCGACTAGGACAAAGAGCGCATCAGAACGGCGTAGAGACGCCGTGCGAGAAATGTAAATCCTGAGTGCTCTCACCAGGTCCAACAGATGTAAACCCTTTTCAAATTGGTGAACTGGATGCGGACACAAAGATGGCAAAGTGATATCCTGATTGAGATGAAAGGAAGAAACCACCTTGGGAGAAAACTCTGGAATTGGACGCAGTACTACCTTGTCTTGGTGAAACACCAGGAAGGGAGATTTGCAAGATAACGCCGCTAGCTCGGACACTCTTCGAAGAGACGTGACCGCCACAAGAAAAACTACCTTTTGTGAAAGCCGAGAAAGGGGAACCTCTTTCAAAGGCTCGAAAGGCGGCTTCTGGAGAGCAATGAGAACCTTGTTCAGATCCCAGGGTTCCAATGGCCGTCTGTAAGGAGGAACGATATGACAAACTCCTTGGAGAAACGTGCGTACTTTAGAAAGCCGTGCCAAGCGCTTCTGAAAGAATACGGATAGCGCGGAGACTTGACCCTTAAGCGAGCTAAGCGACAAACCTTTTTCCAACCCAGACTGCAGGAAGGAAAGAAAAATTGGCAATGCAAATGGCCAGGGAGAAAATCCTTGAGCCAAGCACCACGCTAAGAATATCTTCCACGTCCTGTGATAGATCTTAGCTGAGGATGGTTTTCTAGCCTGTCTCATTGTGGCAACAACTTCATGAGATAAACCTGAGGCCGCTAGGATCCAGGACTCAATGGCCACACAGTCAGGTTCAGGGCCGCAGAATTCAGATGGAAAAACGGCCCTTGAGACAGCAAATCTGGACGGTTTGGTAGTGTCCACGGTTGGCCTACCGTGAGATGCCACAGATCCGGGTACCACGACCTTCTTGGCCAATCTGGAGCGACGAGTATGGCTCGATGGCAGTCGGACTTGATTTTCCGGAGAACTCTGGGTAACAATGCTAGAGGTGGGAACACATAGGGGAGTCGGAATTGCGACCAATCCTGAACCAAGGCGTCTGCCGCCAGCGCTCGGTGATCGTGAGACCGTGCCATGAAAACTGGGACCTTGTTGTTGTGCCGTGACGCCATCAGATCGACGTCCGGCGTCCCCCAGCGGCAACAGATCTGCTGAAACACGTCCGGGTGAAGGGACCATTCTCCTGCGTCCATGCCCTGGCGACTGAGAAAGTCTGCTTCCCAGTTTTCCACGCCTGGGATGTGAACTGCGGATATGGTGGACGCTCTGCTTTCCACCCACGTCAAAATCCGCTGGACTTCTTGAAAAGCTTGGCGACTGCGTGTTCCCCCTTGGTGGTTGATGTACGCCACCGCCGTGGAATTGTCCGACTGAATCCGAATCTGCTTGCCTTCCAGCCATTGTTGGAAGGCTCGCAGGGCAAGATAGATTGCTCTGATTTCCAGAACATTGATCTGCAGGGTGGACTCTTCCTGAGTCCACGTCCCCTGAGCCCTGTGGTGGAGAAACACCGCTCCCCACCCTGATAGGCTCGCATCCGTCGTGACCACTGCCCAGGACGGGGGAAGGAACGACTTTCCCTGTGACAATGAGGTGGGGAGAAGCCACCAACGCAGAGAGTCCTTGGCAGTCTGAGAGAGGGAGACAGTCCTGTCGAGGGACGTCGATTTCCCATCCCATTGGCGTAGAATGTCCCATTGTAGAGGGCGCAGATGAAACTGCGCGAACGGGACTGCCTCCATTGCTGCTACCATCTTTCCTAGGAAATGCATGAGGCGCCTCAGTGAGTGCGACTGGCTCTGAAGGAGAGATTGCACTCCAGTCCGTAGCGAGCACTGCTTGTCCAGTGGAAGCCTCACTATCGCTGAGAGAGTATGAAACTCCATGCCAAGATAAGTCAGAGATTGGGTCGGGGTTAGATGAGACTTTGGAAAGTTGATAATCCACCCGAAACTCTGGAGAGTGTCTAGTGCCACCTTCAGACTGTGTTGGCATGCCTCTTGAGAGGGTGCCTTTATAAGCAGGTCGTCTAGATACGGGATGACCGAGTGACCCTGCGAGTGCAGAACAGCTACTACTGCTGCCATGACTTTGGTGAAGACCCGGGGGGCTGTTGCCAGACCGAAAGGTAACGCTACGAACTGTAGGTGTTCGTCGTGTATGACGAAGCGTAGGAAACGCTGATGCTCTGGTGCAATCGGCACGTGGAGATACGCATCTTTGATATCTATTGATGCTAGAAATTCTCCTTGAGACATTGAGGCTATGACGGAGCGTAGGGATTCCATCCGGAACCTCCTGACTTTTACGTGTCTGTTGAGCAACTTTAGATCCAGGACGGGTCGATACGATCCGTCCTTTTTTGGGACCACAAACAGATTGGAGTAAAAACCGTGACCTTGTTCCTGAAGAGGGACGGAGGTCACCACTCCTTCCGCCTTTAGAGCGGCCACCGCCTGCAACAGAGCATCGGCTCGGTCTGGTGGTGGAGAAGTTCTGAAGAAACGAGTTGGCGGACGAGAACTGAACTCTATCCTGTACCCGTGAGACAGAATATCCCTCACCCAACGGTCTTTGACGCGTGACAGCCAAATGTCGCCAAAGTGGGAAAGCCTCCCACCGACCGCGGGTGTGGGAATCGGAGACCGCAAGTCAGGAGGACGCCGTCTTGGCAACGGTTCCTCCGGCTGTCCTTTTTGGGCGTGACTGAGACCTCCAAGAATCTGAGCGTCTCTGGTCTTTTTGAGTCTTTTTTGACGAGGCGAATTGGGACCTGCCCGGTCCTCGAAAGGACCGATAACCAGACTGACCCTTCCTCTGTTGGGGTTTGTTTTGTCTGTGTTGCGGTAAGGATGAGTCCTTACCCTTGGAGTGTTTGATGATTTCATCCAAACGCTCTCCAAACAATCGGTCACGAGAAAAAGGCAAATTGGTTAAGCACTTCTTGGAATGAGAATCTGCTTTCCAATGTCTCAACCACAGGGCCCTACGCAAAACAACGGAGTTGGCTGACGCCACTGCCGTGCGGCTTGTAGCGTCAAGAACAGCATTAATCGCGTACGACGCGAATGCCGCCATTTGCGAGGTCAATGGTGCTACCTGCGGGGCAAATGCACGTGTGACTGAGTCGACTCGCGCAAGCCCGGCTGAGATAGCTTGGAGTGCCCATACGGCCGCAAAAGAAGGCGCTAATGACGCTCCAATCGCTTCATAGATGGATTTCAGCCAGAGCTCCATCTGCCTGTCAGTGGCATCTTTAAGTGCCGCTCCATCTTCAACTGCAACCAAGGATCTAGCTGCAAGCCTGGAAATTGGAGGATCCACTTTTGGACACTGGGTCCAACCCTTGACCACCTCAGGGGGAAAAGGGTAGCGTGTATCTTTAAGCCGTTTAGGAAAACGCCTTTCAGGATAAGCGTGGGGTTTCTGGATTGCGTCTCTAAAGTCAGCGTGGTCCAGAAAAGTGCTTAATGTACGCTTAGGGTATCTGAAATGGATTCTCTCGTGCTGCGAAGCTGACTCCTCTACAAGAGGAGCTGGTGGGGAAATATTTAACATCTTATTGATGTTAAATATAAGATCATTAACTATGGCGTCACCATCTGGTGTATCTAGATTGAGAGCGGTCCCAGGATCAGAATCCTGATCAGTTACGTCCGCCTCATCACCCATAGATTCATCTCGCTGGGATCCTGACCATTGAGATGAATGTGAAGGCCCGTCATAGCGAGCCCGCTTAGGCTGCCCGGGGCCATCGTCCGAGTCAGAGTCTTCACCCTGAGGTGTATATGCCCGTCCCGGAGCTTGGAGGTAATTCAGCTGAGGGGGACCAGGGGGCAATGATTGCACAGTGTCCGTGGCCTGAAGTACAGGCCTAGCTCGCAATGTGTCAAGAATTTGTGACATAGTGAGAGACATTCTGTCAGCAAAAGCTGCAAACTCAGTTCCTGTCACCTGGACAGCATTCACAGGTGGTACACCCTGGGTCACGTCCAGCAGAGGTCCCGACTGTGCAAGCGCCGCAGGGGCCGAGGACTGCACACAATGGGGGTCCGTGGAGCCTGCCGGTAGAAAAGTCCCACATGCGGTGCAGGAAGCATATAATGTCTGTGCCTTGGCACCCTTGCGTTTTACGGACGACATGCTGCTGGCTCTCTGCAATGTGAGAGAGTCTATAGCCAAAGGGCGACCAGCGCTATGTAATACCAAGTATTTGTAGAAACAAAATACTAAGAATACTACTGGCACAAGAGGGGGTGAGCCCTGAGGGCTGCTTACCGCCCGCTGAATAGCGGGTAAGAGGCGCAGAATTCCTTGTCTGGGTCTCCCCGGCTCCCCTCTGCAGCTCAGCGTGTCAGCAGGAATGGCTGCCGGCGTCTGTGGAGAGGGGCGGTCCGTGGGAGTTTCCAAACAAAAGTGCGGGAAACAGTGTCCCCTCTGTGCCGATTGTGAGGGCTGGAGTATGTAAAAACGACTCCAGCCCTCGGCGCTGATGCACTGGCCAGCGTCCCGCCCCTCTCCTGACTGGCAGGTCTGGGGGCGGGAACGAACGGAAGCAGGCCGCAAAAGCCGGGGACTCGAGTTATCAGCGCGGCCGCCGTAAAAGCGCGGGCCGCGCTGAAGTCCCCGGCGCACCACAAGTGCCAGCCGCGCCGCAGTCCCAGCGGCTGGCGCGACCGATTCCCAGAAGTGGCCAGCGTCCCGCCCCTCTCCTGACTGGCAGGTCTGGGGGCGGGAACGAACGGAAGCAGGCCGCAAAAGCCGGGGACTCGAGTTATCAGCGCGGCCGCCGTAAAAGCGCGGGCCGCGCTGAAGTCCCCGGCGCACCACAAGTGCCAGCCGCGCCGCAGTCCCAGCGGCCGGCGCGACCGATTCCCAGAAGTGTGCCTGCTTCAGCAAAGCTGAATGAGGCCATGGCACAAGCGCCGTAGCGCTGATGTCCCCCGGCGCACTACAACACCCAGCATGCTGCGGTGTGAGCGCCAAATGCACGGGGACACAGAGTACCTTGAGGAAGCAGGGCCATGTCCCTGATGTACTCCGCTCCATCCAGCATCTTCTCCAGGGGCTGTAGATGGAGCACGGTCTCAGTGCCTGGAGACCAGTAAATCCCACTTCACCCAGAGCCCTGTAAAAAGGGATGGGGAAGGAATCAGCATGTGGGCTCCTGCCGCCGTACCCGCAATGGGTACCTCAACCTTACAAACACCTCCGACATACAGTGGGGTGAGAAGGGAGCATGCTGGGAGCCCTGTATGGGCCCTCTTTTCTTCCATCCGACATAGTCAGCAGCTGCTGCTGACTAAAAACAATGGAGCTATGCGTGCGTGTCTGACCTCCTGCGCACAAAGCTAAAACTGAGGAATCCGTACTCCTACGGGAGGGTGTATAGCCAGAAGGGGAGGGGCCTTACACTTTTAAGTGTAGTTCTTTGTGCGGCCTCCAGAGGCAGTAGCTATACACCCACTGTCTGGGTCTCCCAATTAGGAGCGAAAAAGAAACAAGCGTGGTCAGCGCGGTAGTCCCGGCGCACTAACACACCCAGCAGTGCTGCAGCGTGTATGACACAAGCGCTCCATGCGCCGTCCCCAAGGGGACACAGAGTACCTCACAGTAGCAGGGCCTTGTCCCTGACGATACCCAGCTCCTGTCCAGCAGATTCCCCAGGGGCTGCGGAGGGAGCACGGTCCCAGTGCCTGGAGACCGATTAGGATCCCACTTCACCCAGAGCCCTTAAGGGATGGGGAAGGAAAACAGCATGTGGCTCCTGCCTATGTACCCGCAATGGGTACCTCAACCTTAACAGCACCGCCGACCAGAGTGGGGTGAGAAGGGAGCATGCCGGGGGCCCTGTTATGGGCCCTCTTTTCTTCCATCCGATATAGTCAGCAGCTGCTGCTGACTAAATTGTGGAGCTATGCGTGCATGTGTGCCTCCTTCGCACAAAGCATAAAAACTGAGGAGCCCGTGATGCACGGGGGGGTGTATAGGCAGAAGGGGAGGGGCTTTACACTTTTAAGTGTAATACTTTGTGTGGCCTCCGGAGGCAGAAGCTATACACCCAATTGTCTGGGTCTCCCAATGGAGCGACAAAGAAAATCTGCCTCCCAGTTTTCTACGCCAGGGATGTGGACTGCGGATATGGTGGACTTGGAGTCCTCCGCCCATTGAAGAATGCGTTGGACCTCCAACATTGCCAGGCGGCTGCGTGTCCCGCCTTGGTGATTGATGTAGGCAACCGCTGTCGCGTTGTCTGACTGGACTCGAATGTGCCTGCCCGCCAACAGGTGGTGAAAGGCTAGGAGAGCTAGAAGCACAGCTCTGGTTTCCAGCACATTGATTGAAAGGGCTGACTCGGACGGAGTCCAAGTGCCCTGTGCTCTGTGGTGGAGGTGTACCGCTCCCCAGCCGGATAGGCTGGCATCCGTGGTGAGAATCACCCAGGACGGAGTCAGGAAGGAGCGCCCTTGGGACAGGGAGAGGGGCCGAAGCCACCACTGAAGAGAGCTCCTGGTCCGTGGCGACAGAGCCACTAACCTCTGTAAGGAGGAAGGCCGCTTGTCCCAACAGCGGAGAATGTCCAGCTGCAGAGGACGCAGATGGAACTGGGCAAAGGGAACCGCCTCCATGGAGGCCACCATTTGACCCAGCACCTGCATCAGGCGCCTGAGGGAATAATGGCGGGGCCTCAGGAGAGAGCGCACCGCTAGCCGGAGAGACTGCTGTTTGATTAAGGGCAACTTCACAAGTGCCGGCAAAGTCTCGAACTGCATCCCTAGGTACGTGAGACTCTGGGTCGGAGTCAGAGTGGATTTGGGAAGATTGACAATCCACCCGAATTGGGCTAGGGTGGCGAGAGTGAGCGAAACACTCCGCTGACAGTCTGCGCTGGATGGACCCTTGACCAGAAGGTCATCCAGATAAGGAAGCACTGCTAACCCCTGGAGGTGCAGGACCGCAATCACTGCCGCCATGACCTTGGTGAATACCCGAGGGGCCGTGGCTAACCCGAAGGGGAGAGTCACGAATTGGAAATGATCCTCTCCTATCGCAAAACGTAACCAACGCTGATGTGACACTGCAATTGGCACATGCAGATAGGCATCTCTGATGTCAATGGACGCCAGGAACTCCCCTTGGGTCATAGAGGCAATGACTGATCGCAGAGACTCCATGTGAAAATGCCGCACCCGGACATGCTTGTTGAGAAGCTTGAGATCCAGGATGGGCCGGAAGGTACCGTCCTTTTTTTGGAACTAGGAAGAGATTTGAGTAAAAACCTCTGAACCGTTCCTGAGCGGGAACTGGGACAATCACTCCGTTTGCCTGCAAGGACGCCACGGCCTGCGAGAAGGCGGCGGCCTTGGAGCAGGGGGGAGTTGAGAGAAAAGAAGGGAATTTTGTTACTTACCGTAAATTCCTTTTCTTCTAGCTCCTATTGGGAGACCCAGACGATTGGGTGTATAGCACTGCCTCCGGAGGCCACACAAAGCATTACACTAAAAAGTGTAAGGCCCCTCCCCTTCTGGCTATACACCCCCAGTGGGATCACTGGCTCACCAGTTTTAGTGCAAAAGCAAGAAGGAGGAAAGCCAAGAACTGGTTTAAACAAATTCACTCCGAAGTAACATCGGAGAACTGAAAACCATTCAACATGAACAACATGTGTACCCGAAAAACAACCAAAAATCCCGAAGGACAACAGGGCGGGTGCTGGGTCTCCCAATAGGAGCTAGAAGAAAAGGAATTTACGGTAAGTAACAAAATTCCCTTCTTCTTCGGCGCTCCATTGGGAGACCCAGACGATTGGGACGTCCAAAAGCTGTCCCTGGGTGGGTAAAGAAATACCTCATGTTAGAGCTGCAAAGACAGCCCTCCCCTACGGGGAGGCAACTGCCGCCTGCAGGACTCTTCTACCTAGGCTGGCGTCCGCCGAAGCATAGGTATGCACCTGATAATGTTTGGTGAAAGTGTGCAGACTCGACCAGGTAGCTGCCTGGCACACCTGTTGAGCCGTAGCCTGGTGTCGTAATGCCCAGGACGCACCCACGGCTCTGGTAGAATGGGCCTTCAGCCCTGATGGAACCGGAAGCCCAGCAGAACGGTAGGCTTCAAGAATTGGTTCTTTGATCCATCGAGCCAGGGTGGCTTTGGAAGCCTGCAACCCTTTGCGCTTACCAGCGACAAGGACAAAGAGTGCATCCGAGCGGCGCAGGGGCGCCGTGCGGGAAATGTAGATTCTGAGTGCTCTCACCAGATCCAACAAATGTAAATCCTTTTCATACCGATGAACTGCATGCGGATAAAAGGAAGGCAAGGAGATATCCTGATTAAGATGAAAAGAGGATACCACCTTAGGGAGAAACTCCTGAATGGGGCGCAGCACTACCTTGTCCTGGTGGAACACCAGGAAAGGAGCTTTGGATGACAGCGCTGCTAGTTCAGACACTCTCCGAAGAGACGTGACCGCTACCAGAAAGGCCACTTTCTGTGAGAGTCGAGAAAGTGACACATCCCTCAGAGGCTCGAAGGGCGGCTTCTGGAGAGCAACAAGGACCTTGTTTAGATCCCACGGATCTAACGGCCGCCTGTACGGAGGTACGATATGACAAACCCCCTGCAGGAACGTGCGCACCTGAGAAAGTCATGCTAGACGCTTCTGAAAAAACACGGATAGTGCCGAGACTTGCCCTTTAAGGGAGCCGAGCGACAAGCCCTTTTCCAACCCAGATTGCAGGAAGGAAAGAAAGACAGGTAACGCGAATGGCCAGGGGGATACTCCTTGTGCAGAGCACCAGGATAAGAAAATCTTCCACGTTCTGTGGTAGATCTTAGCAGAAGTGGACTTCCTAGCCTGTCTCATGGTGGCCACGACCCCTTGGGGTAATCCTGAAGACGCTAGGATCCAGGACTCAATGGCCACACAGTCAGGTTCAGGGCCGCAGAATTCCGATGGAAAAACGGGCCTTGGGACAGTAAGTCTGGACGGTCTGGTAGTGCCCACGGTTGGCCGACCGTGAGATGCCACAGATCCGGGTACCACGACCTCCTCGGCCAGTCTGGGGCGACGAGTATGACGCGGCTGCAATCGGATCTGATCTTGCGTAGCACTCTGGGCAAGAGTGCCAGAGGTGGAAACACATAAGGGAGCCGGAACTGCGACCAATCTTGCACTAAGGCGTCTGCCGCCAGAGCTCTTTGATCGCGAGACCGCGCTATGAAGGTCGGGACCTTGTTGTTGTGCTGAGACGCCATTAGGTCGACGTCCGGCACCCCCCAGCGGCGGCAGATTTCCTGAAACACGTCCGGGTGAAGGGACCATTCCCCTGCGTCCATGCCCTGGCGACTGAGGAAGTCTGCCTCCCAGTTTTCTACGCCCGGGATGTGAACTGCTGATATGGTGGATGCTCTTTCCTCCACCCACATCAGAATCCGCCTGACTTCCTGGAAGGCTTGCCGACTGCGTGTCCCTCCTTGGTGGTTGATGTATGCCACCGCTGTGGAGTTGTCCAACTGAATTCGGATCTGCTTTCCTTCCAGCCACTGCTGGAAGGCTAGTAGGGCTAGATACACTGCCCTGATTTCCAGAACATTGATCTGAAGGGTGGACTCCTGCTGAGTCCACGTCCCTTGAGCCCTGTGGTGGAGAAAAACTGCTCCCCACCCTGACAGACTCGCGTCTGTCGTGACCACTGCCCAGGATGGGGGTAGGAATGATCTTCCCTGTGATAATGAGGTGGGAAGAAGCCACCATTGCAGAGAGTCCTTGGCCGTCTGGGAAAGGGAGACTTTCCTGTCCAGGGAAGTTGACTTCCCGTCCCATTGGCGGAGAATGTCCCATTGAAGTGGGCGCAGATGAAACTGTGCAAACGGGACTGCCTCCATTGCTGCCACCATCTTCCCTAGGAAGTGCATGAGGCACCGTAAGGGGTGCGACTGACCCTGAAGGAGAGACTGCACCCCTGTCTGTAGAGACCGCTGCTTGTCCAGCGGAAGCTTCACTATCGCTGAGAGAGTATGAAACTCCATGCCAAGATACGTTAGTGATTGAGTCGGTGCCAGGTTTGACTTTGAAAAGTTGATGATCCACCCGAAAGTCTGGAGAGTCTCCAGCGCAACATTCAGGCTGTGTTGGCATGCCTCTTGAGAGGGTGCTTTGACAAGTAGATAGTCTAAGTAAGGGATCACCGAATGTCCCTGAGAATGCAAGACTGCTACCACTGCCGCCATGACCTTGGTGAAAACCCGTGGGGCTGTCGCCAGACCAAATGGCAGAGCTACGAACTGGAGATGGTCGTCTCCTATCACGAAACGTAGAAAACGTTGGTGCTCTGTAGCAATCGGCACGTGGAGATAAGCATCTTTGATGTCTATTGATGCAAGGAAATCTCCTTGAGACATTGAGGCAATGACGGAGCGGAGGGATTCCATCCGGAACCGCCTGGCGTTCACATGCTTGTTGAGCAGCTTTAGGTCCAGAACAGGACGGAACGAGCCGTCCTTTTTTGGAACCACGAAGAGATTGGAGTAAAAACCTTGCCCTTGTTCCTGCAGAGGAACAGGGATCACCACTCCTTCTGCTTTTAGTGAGCACACCGCCTGCAGAAGGGCATCTGCTCGGTCGGGATGTGGGGAGGTTCTGAAGAACCGAGGCGGAGGACGAGAACTGAATTCTATCCTGTACCCGTGAGACAAAATGTCTGTTACCCACCGGTCTTTGACCTGTGGCAGCCAAATGTCGCAAAAGTGGGAGAGCCTGCCACCGACCGAGGA
Organism: Anomaloglossus baeobatrachus; assembly: GCF_048569485.1. NCBI lineage: Eukaryota > Metazoa > Chordata > Amphibia > Anura > Aromobatidae > Anomaloglossus > Anomaloglossus baeobatrachus. Next base: position 49,854,810 of record NC_134363.1, on the reverse strand, counting down.
TGCGGAGGGATGAGGCCGAAAGTCATGAGGCAGCCGCCTTGGAAGCGGTTCCTCCGGTTGCTTTCTTGGGGCGTGAGTGAGCCCGCCAGGAATCTGAGCTCCTTTGCTCCTTCTGAGTCCCTTTGGACGAGGAGAATTGGGTCTTGCCGGAGCCTCGAAAGGACCGAAACCTCGACTGCCACTTCCTCTGTTGAGGTTTGTTTGATTTGGGCTGGGGTAAGGAGGAGTCTTTACCCTTGGATTGCTTAATGATTTCAGCCAATTGCTCACCAAACAGTCTATCTACAGATAGTGGCAAGCTGGTTAAACATTTTTTGGAAGCAGAATCCGCTTTCCATTCCTTTAACCACAAGGCTCTGCGCAAGACCACAGAGTTGGCAGACGCCATTGAGGTACGGCTTGTAGAGTCCAGGACAGCGTTGATAGCGTAAGTCGCAAACGCAGACATTTGCGAGGTTAGGGACGCTACTCGCGGCACTGCTGGACGTATGATAGAGTCCACCTGTGCCAGACCAGCTGAAATAGCTTGGAGCGCCCACACGGCCGCGAATGCTGGAGCAAACGACGCGCCAATAGCTTCATAGACAGACTTTAACCAAAGGTCCATCTGTCTGTCATTGGCATCTTTAAGTGAAGCCCCATCCTCCACTGCAACTATGGATCTAGCCGCAAGCCTGGAGATTGGGGGGTCCACCTTTGGACACTGGGTCCAGCGTTTGACCACGTCAGGGGGAAAGGGATAACGTGTATCCTTAAGACGTTTGGAGAAACGCTTGTCTGGGTAAGCATGGTGTTTCTGGACTGATTCTCTGAAGTCAGCATGGTCCAGAAAAGTACTCAGTTTACGCTTGGGATACCTGAAATGGAACTTCTCCTGCTGTGCAGCTGCCTCCTCTGCAGAAGGGGCAGGGGGAGAAATTTCCAATAGACTATTGATGGCCCCTATAAGGTCATTTACCATGGCGTCACCATCAGGAGTATCCAGATTGAGAGCGGTTTCAGGATTAGACTCCTGATCACCCTCCTCTGTCTCATCATGTAGAGACTCTTCTCGCTGAGACCCTGATCCGCGTGATGACGTGGAGGGTCTCTCCCAGCGAGCTCGCTTAGGCGGACTGGGACTGTCATCTGAATCAGAGCCGTCAGGCTGAGATGCCTGGGACCCCCTTGAATCACGGATTAACTCCAACTGAGGGGGACCGGGGAACGTTGCCGCAGCAGTGTCCATGGTCTGAGTAACTGGCCTGGCCTGCAAGGTCTCTAGGATCTTTGTCATAGTGACAGACATCTTGTCAGCAAAAACTGCAAACTCTGTCCCCGTCACCGGGGCAGGGTTCACAGGCGACTCTGCCTGGGCCACTACCACCATAGACTCCGGCTGACGAAGTGGCACAGGGACCGAACATTGCACACAATGGGGGTCATTGTAACCTGCCGGTAGATCAGCCCCACAAGCGGCACAAGCAGCGCTTACAGCCTGTGTCTTGGCACCCTTGCGTTTTGCGGATGACATGTTGTCGTCTCCTCAGAGCAAGATAGGGTATACAGCCAAGAAGCGACCTTACAGTGCAATATATATATACATATATATATGGTATAGAGAAAAAGGTACACCAAAATAACACTGTGGCACTAGTGGGGCCAGCACTAAAGTGCTGCTTACCGCCCGCTTAACGCGGGTGTGTGGTCGCCAGAAATCCCTTGTCTGGGTCTCCCAGAGCCTGTGTCCGTTCTCCAGCCAGACTGCATGTAGGAATGGCTGCCGGCGTCCTATGGAGAGGGGCGGGCCCTGGGCGTGTGCAGACAAAGAGCGGGAAACCTGCGTCCCACTGTGCTCAGTGAGAGGGCTGGAGCATGTAAATAAGACTCCAGCCCTCGGCGCTGATTACTCGTACAGCGTCTCTCCCTTGCCCTGATTGACAGGGTGGGGGCGGGAACGAAGCGGAGCTAGGCCGCAGAAGCCGGGGACTAAATTTATAAGCGACGCCGTCGTAAAAGCACGGTCGGCGCTAAGTCCCCGGCGCAGTACAAGTCGCAGCCGCGCCGCCGCTCCAGGGGCGGCCGGCGCGGCAGTCCCCAACACATAAAGTCACTCAGAAAAACTGTAGTGACTGTAGCCCCCGCGCGCAGCGCTACTGTCCCCGGCGCACTAGCACACCCAGCAAGTCTGGAATGTGCGCGACCTGTTTGGGACACAGAGTACCTGAATGTCGCAGGGCCTTGTCCCTGAACGGTACCCAGCTCCGTATCCAGCAGGTTCCATGGGTCTGTGGATGGAGCCCGGCCTCAGGGCTTGGGGGCCGGTAAGATCCCACTTCCTCAGAGCCCCTCAGGGGGATGGGGAAGGAAAGAAGGGAATTTTGTTACTTACCGTAAATTCCTTTTCTTCTAGCTCCTATTGGGAGACCCAGACGATTGGGTGTATAGCACTGCCTCCGGAGGCCACACAAAGCAATTACACTAAAAAGTGTAAGGCCCCTCCCCTTCTGGCTATACACCCCCAGTGGGATCACTGGCTCACCAGTTTTAGTGCAAAAGCAAGAAGGAGGAAAGCCAATAACTGGTTTAAACAAATTCACTCCGAAGTAACGTCGGAGAACTGAAAACCGTTCAACATGAACAACATGTGTACCCGAAAAACAACCAAAAATCCCGAAGGACAACAGGGCGGGTGCTGGGTCTCCCAATAGGAGCTAGAAGAAAAGGAATTTACGGTAAGTAACAAAATTCCCTTCTTCTTCGGCGCTCCATTGGGAGACCCAGACGATTGGGACGTCCAAAAGCTGTCCCTGGGTGGGTAAAGAATACCTCATGTTAGAGCTGCAAGACAGCCCTCCCCTATAGGGAGGCAACTGCCGCCTGCAGGACTCTTCTACCTAGGCTGGCGTCCGCCGAAGCATAGGTATGCACCTGATAATGTTTGGTGAAAGTGTGCAGACTCGACCAGGTAGCTGCCTGGCACACCTGTTGAGCCGTAGCCTGGTGTCGCAATGCCCAGGACGCACCCACGGCTCTGGTAGAATGGGCCTTCAGCCCTGATGGAACCGGAAGCCCAGCAGAACGGTAGGCTTCAAGAATTGGTTCTTTGATCCATCGAGCCAGGGTGGCCTTAGAAGCCTGCGACCCTTTGCGCTTACCAGCGACAAGGACAAAGAGTGCATCCGAACGGCGCAGGGGCGCTGTGCGGGAAATGTAGATTCTGAGTGCTCTCACCAGATCTAACAAATGTAAATCCTTCTCATACCGATGAACTGCATGAGGACAAAACGAAGGCAAAAAAATATCCTGATTAAGATGAAAAGAGGATACCACCTTCGGGAGAAACTCCTGAATGGGGCGCAGCACTACCTTGTCCTGGTGGAAGACCAGGAAGGGAGCCTTGGAAGACAACGCTGCTAGCTCAGACACTCTCCGAAGAGATGTGATCGCTACCAGAAAAGCCACTTTCTGTGAAAGTCTAGAAAGTGAAACCTCCTTCAGAGGCTCGAAGGGCGACTTCTGGAGGGCAACTAGTACCCTGTTCAGATCCCATGGATCTAACGGCCGCTTGTACGGGGGAACGATATGGCAAACCCCCTGTAGGAACGTGCGCACCTTAGAAAGTCGTGCTAGACGCTTCTGAAAAAAGACGGATAGCGCCGAGACCTGTCCTTTAAGGGAGCCGAGCGACAAACCTTTTTCTAACCCAGATTGCAGGAAAGAAAGAAGGGTAGGTAATGCAAATGGCCAGGGAGACACTCCCTGAGCAGAGCACCAGGATAAGAATATCCTCCACGTTCTGTGGTAGATCTTAGCAGACGTGGGCTTTCTAGCCTGTCTCATGGTGGCAACGACCCCTTGGGATAAGCCTGAAGACGCTAGGATCCAGGACTCAATGGCCACGCAGTCAGGTTGAGGGCCGCAGAATTCCGATGGAAAAACGGCCCTTGGGACAGTAAGTCTGGTCGGTCTGGTAGTGCCCACGGTTGGCCGACCGTGAGATGCCACAGATCCGGATACCACGCCCTCCTCGGCCAGTCTGGAGCGACGAGTATGACGCGGCTGCAGTCGGATCTGATCTTGCGTAGCACTCTGGGCAAGAGTGCCAGAGGTGGAAACACATAAGGGAGCCGGAACTGCGACCAATCTTGCACTAGGGCGTCTGCTGCTAGAGCTCTTTGATCGCGAGACCGTGCCATGAATGTTGGGACCTTGTTGTTGTGCCGGGACGCCATTAGGTCGACGTCCGGCCTTCCCCACCGGCGACAGATTTCCCGAAACACGTCCGGGTGAAGGGACCATTCCCCTGCGTCCATGCCCTGGCGACTGAGGAAGTCTGCTTCCCAGTTTTCTACGCCGGGGATGTGAACTGCGGATATGGTGGAGGCCGTGGCTTCCACCCACATCATAATGCGCCGGACCTCCTGGAAGGCTTGCCGACTGCGAGTCCCTCCTTGGTGATTGATGTATGCCACCGCTGTGGAGTTGTCCGATTGAATTCGGATCTGCTTCCCTTCCAGCCACTGCTGGAAGGCTAGTAGGGCAAGAAACACTGCTCTGATTTCCAGAACATTGATCTGAAGGGTGGACTCCTGCTGAGTCCACGTACCCTGAGCCCTGTGGTGGAGAAACACTGCTGCCCACCCTGACAGACTCGCGTCTGTCGTGACCACCGCCCAGGACGGTGGTAGGAAGGATCTTCCCTGTGATAATGAGGTGGACAGGAGCCACCACTGCAGAGAGTCCTTGGCCGTCTGGGAAAGGGAGACTTTCCTGTCCAGGGATGTCGACTTCCCGTCCCATTGGCGGAATGTCCCATTGAAGTGGACGCAGATGAAACTGCGCAAACGGAACCGCCTCTATTGCCGCCACCATCTTCCCGAGGAAGTGCATGAGGCGTCTTAAGGAGTGCGACTGACTTTGAAGGAGAGCCTGCACCCCAGTCTGTAGTGACTGCTGCTTGTCCAGCGGAAGCTTCACTATCGCTGAGAGAGTATGAAACTCCATGCCAAGATACGTTAGTGATTGGGTCGGTGACAGATTTGACTTTGGGAAGTTGATGATCCACCCGAACGCCTGGAGAGTCTCCAGTGCAAAATTCAGGCTGAGTTGGCATGCCTCCTGAGAGGGTGCCTTGACCAGTAGATCGTCCAAGTAAGGGATCACAGAGTGTCCGTGAGAGTGCAAGACTGCTACCACTGCTGCCATGATCTTGGTGAACACCCGGGGGGCCGTCGCCAGACCAAATGGCAGAGCCACGAACTGAAGATGTTCGTCTCCTATCACGAAGCGTAGAAAGCGTTGGTGCTCTGTAGCAATCGGCACGTGGAGATAAGCATCTTTGATGTCTATTGATGCTAGGAAATCTCCTTGGGACATTGAGGCAATGACTGAGCGGAGGGATTCCATCCGGAACCGCCTGGCGTTCACATGCTTGTTGAGCAGTTTTAGGTCCAGAACAGGACGGAAGGAGCCGTCCTTTTTTGGAACCACAAAGAGATTGGAGTAAAATCCTCGCCCCCGTTCCAGAGGGGGGACAGGGATCACGACTCCTTCTGCTCTTAGAGAGTCCACCGCCTGCAGCAGGGCATCTGCTCGGTTGGGGTGTGGGGAGGTTCTGAAGAACCGAAGTGGAGGCCGAGAACTGAACTCGATTCTGTACCCGCGAGACAAAATGTCTGTTACCCACCGGTCTTTGACCTGTGACAGCCAAATGTCGCAAAAGCGGGAGAGCCTGCCACCGACCGAGGATGCGGAGGGCGGAGGCCGAAAGTCATGAGGTAGCCGCCTTGGAAGCGGTTCCTCCATTTGCTTTCCTGGGGCGTGAGTGAGCCCGCCAGGAATCTGAGCTCCCTTGTCCTTTCTGAGTCCCTTTGGACGAGGAGAATTGGGGCTTGCCCGAGCCTCGAAAGGACCGAAACCTCGACTGCCACTTTTTCTGTTGAGGTTTACTTGCTCTGGGCTGTGGCAAGGAAGAGTCCTTGCCCTTGGACTGTTTTATGATTTCAGCCAATGGCTCACCAAACAGTCTGTCTCTAGATAATGGCAAGCTGGTTAAACATTTTTTGGAACCAGCATCTGCTTTCCAGTCCTTTAACCATAAGGCTCTGCGCAAAACCACAGAATTGGCGGCCGCCATAGAGGTACGGCTCGTAGATTCTAGGACAGCATTGATAGCATAGGTCGCAAACGCAGACATTTGCGAAGTTAGGGACGCCACCTGTGGCACTGCTGGATGTATGATAGCATCCACCTGTGCTAAACCAGCTGAAATAGCTTGGAGAGCCCACACGGCCGCGAATGCTGGAGCAAACGACGCGCCGATAGCTTCATAGACAGATTTCAACCAAAGGTCCATCTGTCTGTCGTTGGCATCTTTAAGTGAAGCGCCATCCTCTACTGCGACTATGGATCTAGCCGCAAGCTTGGAAATTGGGGGATCCACCTTTGGGCACTGGGTCCAGCGTTTGGCTACTTCAGAGGGAAAAGGATAACGGGTATCCTTAGAACGTTTAGAGAAACGCTTGTCTGGATGAGCGTCGTGCTTCTGGATTGATTCTCTGAAGTCAGAGTGGTCCAAAAAAGCCCTTAATTTACGCTTGGGATACAGGAAATGGAACTTCTCCTGCTGTGCAGCTGCCTCCTCTGCAGAAGGGGTTGGGGGAGAAATATCCAACAGTCTATTAATGGCCGATATAAGGTCATTAACCATGGCGTCACCATCAGGGGCATCCAGATTGAGAGGGGCCTCAGGATTAGAATCCTGATCACCGTCCTCAGTCTCATCACAGAGAGACTCTTCTCGCTGAGACCCTGAGCAGTGTGATGACGTGGAGGGTCTTTCCCAGCGAGCTCGCTTAGGCTGCCTGGGACTGTCATCTGAGTCAGAGACTTCAGCTTGTGATGCCTGAGACCCCCTTGAAGTACGGATTAGTTCCAACTGAGGGGGACCAGAGAGCATAGCCACAGCAGTGTCCATGGTCTGAGGAACTGGCCTGGCCTGCAAGGTCTCCAGGATTTTTGTCATGGCCTCAGACATCTTATCAGCAAACACTGCAAAGTCTGTCCCCGTCACCGGGGCAGGGTTCACAGGCGTCGCTGCCTGGGCTACCACCACAATAGGCTCTGGCTGACGAAGTGCCACTGGGACTGAACATTGCACACAATGTGAATCATTGGAGCCTGCCGGTAGATCAGCCCCACATGCAGTACAAACAGTGCACACAGCCCGTGCCTTGGCAGCCTTGCGTTTTGCGGATGACATGTTGCTGCCTCCTCAGAGCAGTACAGGGTGTCCAGCCAAGAAGCGACCTACAGTGCAACTATATATATATATGGTACCCAAACAAAAGTACACTATATATAACTGAGGCACTAGAGGGGCCAGCACTACTGTGCAGCTTACCGCCCGCTTAGGAGCGGTGTGTGATCGCCAGAAATCCCTCTAGTCTGGGTCTCCCAGAGCCTGCTGCCTCTCCCCAGCCAGATCGCATGTAATGGCTGCCGGCGTCCTTGTGGAGAGGGGGGGCGGGCCCTGGGCGTACACCGACGAAGAGCGGGAAGTCTGCTTCCCCTTGTGCCTAGTGAGAGGGCTGGAGCATGTAAATAAAGCTCCAGCCCTCGGCGCTGCCTATTGAGCAGCGTCTCTCCCCTACCCTGATTGACAGGGTGGGGGCGGGAACGAAGCGGCGCTAGGCCGCAGAAGCCGGGGGCTAAAGTTAGAAGCGCCGCCGCCGTAAAAGCGCGGTCGGCGCAAAGCCCCCGGCGCACCATAAGTCGCAGCTGCGCCGCCGCTCCAGGAGCGGTCGGCGCAGTAGTTCCCAATACACAACGTCACTCAGCAAGCTGCAGTGACCTAACCCCCAGCGTACATCGCCACTGTCCCCGGCGCACTACAACGCTCAGCAGGCCCTGAGAGTGTCCGTGCCTGCCGGGGACACAGAGTACCTGAAAGTTGCAGGGCCTTGTCCCTGAACGGCACTCCCGCTCCCAATCCAGCAGGTTCTATGGGTCTGTGGATGGAGCCCGGCCCCAGGGCTTGGGGGCCGGCAAGATCCCACTTCCACAGAGCCCTAAGGGGATGTGGAAGGAAAACAGCATGTGGGCTCCAGCCTCCGTACCAGCAATAGGTACCTCAACCTTACAAGCACCAACCGCGGGTGAGAAGGGAGCATGCTGGGGGCCCTATATGGGCCCTCTTTTCTTCCATCCGATAGAGCCAGCAGCTACTGCTGACTACAAACAGTGGAGCTATGCGTGGATGTCTGACCTCCTTCGCACAAAGCAGAAAACTGGTGAGCCAGTGATCCCACTGGGGGTGTATAGCCAGAAGGGGAGGGGCCTTACACTTTTTAGTGTAATTGCTTTGTGTGGCCTCCGGAGGCAGTGCTATACACCCAATCGTCTGGGTCTCCCAATAGAGCGCCGAAGAAATGTAGATTCTGAGTGCTCTCACCAGATCTAACAAATGTAAATCCTTCTCATACCGATGAACTGCATGAGGACAAAACGAAGGCAAAGAGATATCCTGATTAAGATGAAAAGAGGATACCACCTTCGGGAGAAACTCCTGAATGGGGCGTAGCACTACCTTGTCCTGGTGAAAGACCAGGAAGGGAGCCTTGGATGACAGCGCTGCTAGCTCGGACACTCTCCGAAGAGATGTGATCGCTACCAGAAAAGCCACTTTCTGTGATAGTCTAGAAAGTGAAACCTCCCTCAGAGGCTCGAAGGGCGGCTTCTGGAGGGCAACTAGTACCCTGTTCAGATCCCATGGATCTAACGGCCGCTTGTACGGGGGTACGATATGGCAAACCCCCTGTAGGAACGTGCGCACCTTAGGAAGGCGTGCCAAACGCCTCTGAAAAAAGACGGATAGCGCCGAGACCTGACCTTTAAGGGAGCCGAGCGACAAACCTTTTTCCAACCCAGATTGCAGGAAAGAAAGAAAGGTAGGCAATGCAAATGGCCAGGGAGACACTCCCTGAGGAGAGCACCAGGATAAGAATATCCTCCACGTTCTGTGGTAGATTTTAGCGGACGTGGGCTTCCTAGCCTGTCTCATGGTGGCAACGACCCCTTGGGATAGTCCTGAAGACGCTAGGATCCAGGACTCAATGGCCACACAGTCAGGTTCAGGGCCGCAGAATTCCGATGGAAAAACGGCCCTTGGGACAGTAAGTCTGGTCGGTCTGGTAGTGCCCACGGTTGGCCGACCGTGAGATGCCACAGATCCGGATACCACGCCCTCCTCGGCCAGTCTGGGGCGACGAGTATGACGCGGCTGCAATCGGATCTGATCTTGCGTAGCACTCTGGGCAAGAGTGCCAGAGGTGGAAACACATAAGGGAGCCGGAACTGCGACCAATCTTGCACTAGGGCGTCTGCCGCCAGAGCTCTTTGATCGCGAGACCGTGCCATGAAGGTTGGGACCTTGTTGTTGTGCCAGGACGCCATTAGGTCGACGTCCGGCCTTCCCCATCGGCGACAGATTTCCTGAAACACGTCCGGGTGAAGGGACCATTCCCCTGCGTCCATGCCCTGGCGACTGAGGAAGTCTGCTTCCCAGTTTTCTACGCCGGGGATGTGAACTGCGGATATGGTGGAGGCCCTGGCTTCCACCCACATCAGAATCCGCCGGACTTCCTGGAAGGCTTGCCGACTGCGTGTCCCCCCTTGGTGGTTGATGTATGCCACCGCTGTGGAGTTGTCCGACTGAATTCGGATCTGCCTTCCTTCCAGCCACTGCTGGAAGGCTAGTAGGGCAAGATACACTGCTCTGATTTCCAGAACATTGATCTGAAGGGTGGACTCCTGCTGAGTCCACGTACCCTGAGCCCTGTGGTGGAGAAAAACTGCTCCCCACCCCGACAGACTCGCGTCTGTCGTGACCACCGCCCAAGACGGTGGTAGGAAGGATCTTCCCTGTGATAATGAGGTGGGAAGAAGCCACCACTGCAGAGAGTCCTTGGCCGTCTGGGAAAGAGAGACTTTCCTGTCCAGGGATGTTGACTTCCCGTCCCATTGGCGGAGAATGTCCCATTGAAGCGGGCGCAGATGAAACTGCGCAAACGGAACCGCCTCCATTGCCGCCACCATCTTCCCAAGGAAGTGCATGAGGCGTCTTAAGGAGTGCGACCGACTTTGAAGGAGAGCCTGCACCCCAGTCTGTAGAGACCGCTGTTTGTCCAGCGGAAGCTTCACTATCGCTGAGAGAGTATGAAACTCCATGCCAAGATACGTTAGTGATTGGGTCGGTGACAGATTTGACTTTGAGAAGTTGATGATCCACCCGAACGTCTGGAGAGTCTCCAGTGCAACAGTCAAGCTGAGTTGGCATGCCTCTTGAGAGGGTGCCTTGACCAGTAGATCGTCCAAGTAAGGGATCACAGAGTGTCCCTGAGAGTGCAAGACTGCTACCACTGCCGCCATGATCTTGGTGAACACCCGTGGGGCTGTCGCCAGACCAAATGGCAGAGCTACGAAGTGAAGATGTTCGTCTCCAATCACGAAGCGTAGAAAGCGTTGGTGCTCTGTAGCAATCGGCACGTGGAGATAAGCATCTTTGATGTCTATTGATGCTAGGAAATCTCCTTGAGACATTGAGGCAATGACTGAGCGGAGGGATTCCATCCGGAACCGCCTGGCGTTCACATGCTTGTTGAGCAGTTTTAGGTCCAGAACAGGACGGAATGAGCCGTCCTTTTTTGGCACCACAAAGAGATTGGAGTAAAAACCTTGACCTCGTTCCTGAAGAGGAACAGGGACCACCACTCCTTCTGCTCTTAGAGAATTCACCGCCTGCAGAAGGGCATCTGCTCGGTCGGGATGTGGGGAAGTTCTGAAGAACCGAGGCGGAGGACGAGAACTGAACTCTATCCTGTACCCGTGAGACAAAATGTCTGTTACCCACCGGTCTTTGACCTGTGGCAGCCAAATGTCGCAAAAGCGGGAGAGCCTGCCACCGACCGAGGATGCGGAGGGAGGCGGCCGAAAGTCATGAGGCAGCCGCCTTGGAAGCGGTACCTCCGGTTGCTTTCTTGGGGCGTGAGTGAGCCCGCCAGGAATCAGAGCTCCTTTGCTCTTTCTGAGTCCCTTTGGACGAGGAGAATTGGGGCTTGCCCGAGCCTCGAAAGGACCGAAACTTTGACTGCCACTTCCTCTGTGGAGGTTTGCTTGATCTGGGCTGGGGTAAGGAGGAGTCCTTACCTTTGGACTGTTTAATGATTTCCGCCAATTGCTCACCAAACAGTCTGTCTCCAGATAATGGCAAGCTGGTTAAACATTTTTTAGAAGCAGAATCTGCTTTCCATTCTTTTAACCACAAGGCTCTGCGCAAAACTACAGAGTTGGCGGATGCCATTGAGGTACGGCTCGTAGAGTCCAGTACCGCATTGATAGCGTAGGTCGCAAACGCAGACATTTGCGTAGTTAGGGACGCCACTTGCGGCACTGCTGGACGTATGAGAGAGTCCACCTGTGCCAGACCAGCTGAAATAGCTTGGAGCGCCCACACGGCCGCGAATGCTGGAGCAAACGACGCGCCGATAGCTTCATAGACAGATTTCAACCAAAGGTCCATCTGTCTGTCATTGGCATCTTTAAGTGAAGCCCCATCCTCCACTGCAACTATGGATCTAGCTGCAAGCCTGGATATTGGAGGGTCCACTTTTGGACACTGGGTCCAGCGTTTGACCACGTCAGGGGGAAAAGGATAACGTGTATCCTTAAGGAGTTTAGAAAAACGCTTGTCCGGATAAGTATTGTGTTTCTGGATGGATTCTCTGAAGTCAGAGTGGTCCAGAAAAGTACTCGATTTACGCTTGGGATACAGGAAATGGAATTTCTCCTGCTGGGCAGCTGCCTCCTCTGCAGAAGGGGCTGGGGGAGAAATATCCAACAGCCTATTGATGGCCGCTATAAGGTCATTTACCATGGCGTCACCATCTGGTGTATCCAAATTGAGTGCGGCGTCAGGACAAGACTCCTGATCACCCACCTCTGAGTCATCATATAGAGACCCTTCTCGCTGAGACCCTGATCCGCGTGATGACGTGGAGGGTCTCTCCCAGCGAGCTCGCTTAGGCGGACTGGGACTGTCATCGGAGTCAGAGCCCTCAGCCTGTGATGCCTGGGACCCCCTTGAATTACGGATTAATTCCAGCTGAGGGGGGCCGGGGAACATAGACACAGCAGTGTCCATGGTCTGAGCAACTGGCCTGGACTGCAAGGTTTCCAGGATTTTTGTCATAGTCACAGACATTTTATCAGCAAACACTGCAAATTCTGACCCCGTCACCGGGGCAGGGTTCACAGGCGTCTCAGCCTGGGCTACCATCACCATAGGCTCTGGCTGACGAAGTGCCACTGGGACTGAACATTGCACACAATGAGAGTCGTTGGAGCCTGCTGGTAGATTAGCCCCACATGCTGTACAAGCAGTGTAAGCAGCCCTTGCCTTGGCACCCTTGCGTTTTGTGGATGACATGTTGTTGTCTCCTCAGAGCAATATAGGGTATACAGCCAGGAAGCGACCGAACAGTGCAGTATATATATATATTATATATATCTGGTACAGAAATACAATACAACACTGTGGCACTAGTGGGGCCAGCACTACTGTGCTGCTTACCGCCCGCCAAACGCGGGTGTGTGGTCGCCAGAAATCCCTAGTCCGGGTCTCCCAGAGCCTGTGTCCGTCCTCCAGCCAGACTGCATGTAAGGAATGGCTGCCGGCGTCCTGTGGAGGGGGGGGCGGGCCCTGGGCGTGCTCAGACTAAAACCTGCGTCCCTCTGTGCCTAGTGAGAGGGCTGGAGCATGTAAATATGGCTCCAGCCCTCGGCGCTGACGATTGCACAGCGTCTCTCCCTTTCCCTGATTGACAGGGAGGGGGCGGGAACGAAGCGGAGCTAGGCCGCAAAAGCCGGGGACTAAAGTTATAAGCGCCGCCGCCGTAAAAGCGCGGTCGGCGCTAAGTCCCCGGCGCACTACAGGTCCCATCCGCGCCGCCGCTCCAAGAGTGGCCGGCGCGGTAGTTCCCATCACCTGAAGTCACACAGCCGAACTGCTGTGACTCAAACCCAGCGTGCAACGCCACTGTCCCCGGCGCACTAACACACCCAGCAAGTCTGGCGTGTGCGTGCCTGCCTGTACGGGGACACAGAGTACCTGAAAGTTGCAGGGCCTTGTCCCTGAACGGTACCCAGCTCCGAATCCAGCAGGTTCACTGGGTCTGTGGATGGAGCCCGGCCTCAGGGCTTGGGGGCCGGTAAGATCCCACTTCCGCAGAGCCCCTCAGGGGGATGAGGAAGGAAAACAGCATGTGGGCTCCAGCCTCCGTACCCGCAATGGGTACCTCAACCTTACAAACCACAAGTGGGGTGAGAAGGGAGCATGCTGGGGGCCCCATATGGGCCCTCTTTTCTTCCATCCGACATAGTCAGCAGCTGCTGCTGACTAAACAGTGGAGCTATGCGTGGATGTCTGACCTCCTTCGCACAAAGCAGAAAACTGGTGAGCCAGTGATCCCACTGGGGGTGTATAGCCAGAAGGGGAGGGGCCTTACACTTTTTAGTGTAATTGCTTTGTGTGGCCTCCGGAGGCAGTGCTATACACCCAATCGTCTGGGTCTCCCAATGGAGCGCCGAAGAAACAGCATGTGGGCTCCAGCCTCCGTACCCACAATGGGTACCTCAACCTTAACAAACACCGCCGACATAAAGTGGGGTGAGAAGGGAGCATGCTGGGGGCCCTAGTATGGGCCCTCTTTTCTTCCATCCGACATAGTCAGCAGCTGCTGCTGACTAAACAGTGGAGCTATGCGTGGATGTCTGACCTCCTTCGCACAAAGCAGAAAACTGGTGAGCCAGTGATCCCACTGGGGGTGTATAGCCAGAAGGGGAGGGGCCTTACACTTTTTAGTGTAATGCTTTGTGTGGCCTCCGGAGGCAGTGCTATACACCCAATCGTCTGGGTCTCCCAATGGAGCGCCAAAGAAAAATCTGTTTGAAGGGCTGGAAGAGAATTCTATCCTGTAGCCGTGAGATTTGATGTCTCTCACCCACTGATCGGAGACTTGCTTTAACCAAGCGTCGCCAAAGTGGGAGAGCCTGCCACCGACTAAGGACGTGGCTGGAGCGGGCCGAGAGTCATGAGGAAGCTGCCTTAGTGGCAGAACCTCCTGCGGTCTTCTGCGGACGCGCTTTTGGGCGCCAGTTGGATTTCTGATCCTTGGCTGAATTAGCGGACGAGGCGGAAGGCTTAGAGGATGACCAGTTGGAGGAACGAAAGGAACGAAACCTCGATTGATTCCTACCCTGGGCGGGTTTCCTGGTCTTGGTTTGTGGCATGGAAGTACTCTTCCTGCCAGTAGCTTCCTTAATGATTTCATCCAGCTGTTCACCAAACAGCCGTGAACCAGCAAAAGGGAGCCCAGCAAGAAACTTCTTGGAAGAAGCATCTGCCTTCCACTCTCGAAGCCACAAAATCCTGCGGATAACAAGAGAATTGGCTGAAGCCACCGCAGTGCGGTGAGCAGCCTCTAGCATTGCAGACATGGCATAAGATGAAAAAGCTGAAGCCTGAGCAGTTAAGGTAACCATTTCAGCATAGATTCCTTGGTGAGGGAATGCATCTCCTCTAGAGAAGCAGAGATGGCTTTGAGAGCCCACACTGCTGCAAAAGTCGGGGAAAACGCGGCCCCCGCAGCTTCATACACGGATTTGGCCAGAAGGTCAATCTGACGGTCAGGGGAATCCTTAAGTGAGGTGCCGTCAGCCACCGACACAACGGTCCGGGCTGATAGCCTAGACACCGGAGGGTCTACCTTTGGGGAGTGAGACCACTCCTTGACCACCTCAGGTGGAAATGGAAACCGGTCATCAGAACCACGCTTTGGAAAGCGTTTGTCAGGGCAGGCCCTGGGTTTGGTCACAGCGGTCTGAAAACTGGAGTGGTTAAAGAACACACTCTTCACTCTCTTAGGCGAGGTAAACTGATGTTTTTCTGCCAAAGAGAGTTGCTCCTCTGACACTGGCGGATTGAGACTCGGCTCAGGCAGCAGGAGTATACATGCAGTGCATGTAGAATAAAGCTTTGGAGCCTTGCTCCTTGTGTTGCTGCTGGAGTGGGGGCTTTGCAGAGAATGAACCCCAGGGAGAATATACAGAGGTCCACAACCGGAGACCGGCTGTGGCTTACCAGACCGCTGAGCGCGGTGTTGTGTGCCCTCCAGATCCCGAAGCCCGGTCCCCCAGTCGCAGCACCTCAGCAGAGATGCAGAATGCAGGATGTCCCAGAGCAGAGTGAACTCTGCCTGAGAAGAGGGCGTTCCTATAAAAGAGCGGGAACTGGAGGGCTATAGAGACCTGCAGGGAAGGAGGGACGCCCCAGCAGTGGGGAGTGTCCCTCCCCTGTGTAGAACGGCCGCCGGGAGGAGCCGAACCTGTCCCTCTGCATGAGTGACATGCGAGGGCAGGAAAATGAAACTAGGCCTCCGGCGAAGCCAGGGCCTAAATTTAAGCGGCGAGGCTGACAAGCAGGCACCATCGGCGCGGTTCTCAGGCAAAAGCTAGAGAACCCGCCGGAAAAGTTAAAACAATCACATACAGCATACTCTCCCCTTACAATAAAGAACTGGGACCCCCAACATAAACGTCTCAGGTACTTAGCTGCTGAGACGCAGGGCCATGTCCCTGGGGATGAGTGCTCCGGTCCAACAGAATCCTCAAGGGGCTGTGGATGGAGACCGGACTCCTGCCAGGCATGGAGACCGTGCTGGCTCCCACTTCAAGCCAGAGCCCAGAAGGGATGGTGAAGGAGCGCGGCATGTAAGGCTGCAGCCTTGTAAATCAACCTTAACAACACCGCCGACACAGTGGGGTGAGAAGGGACATGCCGGGAGTCCAGACATGGACCCGCTTTTCTTCAAACTCTTTCCAAAAGTCAAACAAATCAGATGAGAATGCATGTGTGGATGTATGCCTCCTGACACAAAGCGACAAACTGGCTAGGACTGGCTACCAGGGGGTGTATAAGCTCAGAGGGAGGAGCTACACTTTTAAGTGTAGTACTTTGTGTGTCCTCCGGAGGCAGAAGCTAAACACCCATGGTCTGGGTCTCCCAAAGGAACGATAAAGAAAAGAAGATTTTAGGTACTCACCGTAAAATCTCTCTCCTTCTCTATCGTTTCACTGGGGGATACAGGAAACCATGTTTAAGCTGTATCCCCTAATGAAGCGACAGTGAAAAGAAGACTTTGGGTACTCACCGTAAAATCTCTTTCTCTGAGCCTTTATTGGGGGACACAGCTTAAACATGAAGCGTTAGAGAAGAGGCAAATTTTCTCATCCATGTCTGACCTGAGCCGACTTACCAAGCGGTCACTGGAGGAGAAATCTTTCTTCTTCCGGTCTGGAGCCCAGTTTGCAGGTCTTCCAGCAGCGTCTGTGCAGATATAATAAAGTAATTAATTAAAACATCTCAATAGTCTCTTAATTGTGGGGACAACTCAGATTCAGATTTTTCTAACTGCATAATGAATCCACTAATACAATGAAATGAAAGAGTCTGTTCTTCTTCCTGACATCCAGTGTTACTGCTCAGTTACCATATTTAACAAAAGTTTTACATGTATTAATTTTGTTTTTTACATTGGTTGCAAATATACCTCCGTCTAATCCACGACTCACATTACAAAACAGCTACAGAGGAACGGGACCCCCCAAAAGGTGCTCTCTCCTCGGCCCAGCTTCTAAATAACTCTAGTGAATTACTTTTTAAAATATTGTCAGTATTTGATCAAGATTCCGCCGATCGTTACCTCCTATGTAGACGCAATCTTCTTTTTTGACTTCAATACCATCATTAGCCTACAAAAAAATAAAAAATAAAAAAAAATCCAACATTAAAATTGCATAATGGCCCTTTATTACAAAAACTTGCCTCCTATGGACTGGCTATGAACCTGCCTCACCTTATCGCACAGGTAATCCCACATTCCAGTGACAGGTTTGCGGTAAATGCCCATACCAGTCGCCACAAAAATCTGCAAAAAAATATAATATATGAGTTCAAGTGTTCAGAATCAGTAAAGGAGGATTAAATAATAACTTAACAATGTATACTTAAAGGGGTTGTCCACTATATTTACATTGATGATCTATCCTTAGGGGTACTTTGCACACTACGATATCGCAAGCCGATTGTAGCGATGCCGCGCGCGTTAGCACCCGCCCCGTCGCACATACGATAGTGTTATAGCTGCCGTAGTGAACATTATCGCTACGGCAGCTTCACATGCACTCACCTGCCCTGCGAAGTCGCTCTGGCCGGCGACCCGCCTCCTTCCTAAGGGGGAGGGTCGTGCGGCGTCACAGCGACGTCACACGGCAGGCGGCCAATAGAAGCGGAGGGGTGGAGATGAGTGGGACGTAAACATCCCGCCCACCGGCTTCCTTCCGCATAGCCGGCGTGAGCTGCAGGACGCAGGTAGGTGATGTTCCTCGCTCCTGCGGCTTCACACACAGCGATGTGTGCTGCTGCAGGAACGAGGAACAACATCATAACATCGGTCTTTCCGAAATTATAGAAATGACCGACGCTACACCGATCATACGATTTTGACGCTTTTGCGCTCGTTAATCGTATCAAAAACGATTTACACACTACGATACCGACAGCGAAGCCGGATGTGCGTCACTTTCAATTTGACCCCACCGACATCGCAGGTGCGATGTCGTAGTGTGCAAAGTGCCCCTAAGAATAGGGCATCAATGTCTGATCAGCCGGGGTCCGACAACCCGCACCACCTCCGATTAGCTGTGCTTGGTGCCGGTAGCCATAAATGCTGAGTTCTGGAGTTGCCCTGTCTTCTGATAGTTGCCGCGACTGGATACTAAACATCCACTTTCCATTCAAATCAATAGGAAGCTGATGTGCAGTACCCGGCCACGCCGCTATCAGAAGATGGGGCAGCTCTGGGATTGACTATTTCCGACCGCCCACACCAAGAACAGCTGATTGTCATCGGACCCCGGCCGATCAGACATTGACCTATCCTAAGGGGCACTTTGCACGCTGCGACATCGCAGGCCGATGCTGCGATGCCGAGCGCGATAGTCCCCGCCCCCGTCGCAGCTGCGATATCCTTGTGATAACTGCCGTAGCGAACATTATCGCTATGGCAGCTTCACATGGACTCACCTGTCCTGCGACCGTCGCTCTGGCCGGCGACCCGCCTCCTTATTAAGGGGGCGGGTTGTATGGCGTCACTGCGACGTCACACGGCAGGCGGCCAATAGGAGCGGAGGGGCGGAGATGAGCGGGATGTAAACATCCCGCCCACCTCCTTCCTTCCGCATAGCCTACGGAAGCCGCAGTGACGCCGGTAGGAGATGTTCCTCGCTCCTGCGGCTTCACACACAGCGATGTGTGCTGCCGCAGGAATGAGGAACAACATCGGACCGTTGCGTCAGCGTACGCCGACGCTGCACCGATGATACGATTACGACGCTTTTGCGCTCGTTAATCGTATCATCGAGCCTTTACACACTACGATGTCGCATGCGATGCCGCAAGTGCGTCATTTTCAATTTGACCCCACCGACATCGCACCTGCGATGTCGTAGTGTGCAAAGCCCGCCTAAGGATAGACCATCAATGTAAAAGTAATGGACAACCCCTTTAAAGAAGGATTTTTGTGTACTCACCGTAAAATCTCTTTCACTGAGTCTTCATTGGGGGACACAGCACCCACCATGGTCCTGTGTTCCCCAATGAAACGAAAGAGAAAAGTAATCTGTCACCAGGTTTTTCCTACCTAAACTAAGTTGCAATCTCATCCTGCACAAAAATGCAAACTCCTATACGGCTATGTCCATGGAAAAAAAAAAAGTGATGGCTTCTGAAAGCAGGGGAGGAAAAAATACAAGCTGGGAAGGGTTCAATATTTTGTCCCTTTGGATACAGTAGACAGAAGAGATAAAAGGGAGAAAATAACTGAGTTTTATGAAGCCTTGCATAATCAACGACAGTGCATCACTATTTAGTAATGTAAGATTTATTCAAAAACAAGGAATAAGGGCACTGTCATGTAGAAAAACATATAAAATACAGACAATGTTTGGAGAAGAAATCAGGAAATCCCAAACAGGGACCTCGACAGCATCATATTGTATTAGAGAGTATTAGCTCCAGATAAATGTATAATGGTATCCCAAACATTCATAACAGGAGGGGGCCCCACAGGGCACACACAAAGAAGGGCTTCCCCCACCTTCACTTGGACCATTGACACGGCATCGATATTGACAAACATATATGGGTAAGCACTGCTCTTGAATTTAACTAGTTCCTATGGTTCCCTTCTTTGTGTGTGCCCTGTGGGGCCCCCTCCTGTTATGAATGTTTGGGATACCATTATACATTTATCTGGAGCTAATACTCTCTAATACAATATGATGCTGTTGAGGTCCCTGTTTGGGATTTCCTGATTTCTTCTCCAAACATTGTCTGTATTTTATATGTTTTTCTACATGACAGTGCCCTTATTCCTTGTTTTTGAATAAATCTTACATTACTAAATAGTGATGCACTGTCGTTGATTATGCAAGGCTTCATAAAACTCAGTTATTTTCTCCCTTTTATCTATTATGCTATACTGAGTAGCCGATTTTACTTGATGGGAACCCCATTTGTTATTCCCTTTAATCTTTCATTAACAGTAGACAGAAGGTTCCTCCTTTGGAGCAGCTCTTCCTTTGGAGGACCCGTCCCTTATGCACGTCCCCTAGTGTAATGCCTTTGTCTCCTGCTATGTTGCCGCTGGGACACTTGCTGCCCACTTTCCCTGCTGACCATTGAATGACAAACCCTTTAATGCAGACGAGTCCAAACTAACCTGAACGGGTATACCCAACTGATCCAAAATGGCTTCTGCTTTGGCTTTGAAAACTTCCGGCCTCAGTTTGCCACGGCTAATTCCCAACTGATTTGTGAAGAAGACCACCTGACGGAAGACAGAAAAAAAATACATGGAAAAGAATGAAAGTGAAAAGACAAAAAGTCACACGAATTGGAGCGAAAGGATTAGCCGGATCTGGTCCATCGGCCACGTGAAAAATCTGTGGCCGCTAGACAGAGTTATTGGCATCTGCAGCTCTTCTTTTGATTAGACGGCCAGTCACGTGCGCACCAAGCTGCAATAATGAAGGTGGCGGCTAATCAAAAGACGTGCATGAAGGTAGGAGGCCATTTTTAGGGCTCAATCCAGCGGCCACAGATTACGGACATGATGGATCAGGTCCTGAGAATCAATTCGCACCAACTCTACGGGGTACTTTGCACGGTGCGACATCACTAGCCGATTGTAGCGATGGCGAGCGCGATAGTCCCCGCCCCCGTCGCACATGCGATATCTTGTGATAGCTGCAATAGTGAACATTATCGCTACGGCAGCGTCACACGCACTTACCTGCCCTGCGACGTTGCTCTGGCCGGCGACCCGCTTCCTTACTAAGGGGGCGGGTCGTGCGACGTCACACGGCAGGCGGCCAATAGAAGCGGAGGGGCGGAGATGAGCAAGATGTAAACATCCCGCCCACCTCTTTCCTTCCGCATAGCCGGTGGACGCAGGTAAGGAGATGTTCCTCGCTCCTGCGGCTTCATACACAGCAATGTGTGCTGCCGCAGGAACGAGGAACAACATCGTATCTCCTATTGGTGCGACATTATGGAAATGACCGACACTACACAGATCACCGATTTACGACGCTTTTGCGATCGTTTATTGGTGCATCTAGGCTTTACACGTTGCGACGTCGTTACCGGCGTCGGATGTGCGTCACTTTCGATTTGACCCCGACGATATCGCAACATACAAAGTACCCCTACCAGTCACTCGTATTCATTATCTTCCCACACATCCATCTTCACATTTACACACTGCTGAAAAATCATCCAATTTTATTTCTATTCTTCCCCATGTTCACCATTTCTGTTAACCCCATATTCCTCAATCAAGGGCACACAACACTTCACAAAAAAAACACCATAAACTGTGACTTATCCACCTCTCACTGCTGCATAACACCAATAGTCTTACCTTATATCCCTCTGCCAAAAGCGCTTTCAATTTTTTGGGAATTTCAGGAAATAAAATTCTGCGTGAAAAAAGAAAAAAAAAAAAATTTTAGGCATCACCTCTATGGTAATATAAATGAGTATAAAGTTGAAACCGATCTGCAGAATTCACTTGATTATTGCAGAAAATATTATTAAAAAATACAAATAATGTTATTTGTACATAATATTTAAATATTAAATAAAAAATTGGGAAATGACCGCTACATGGCTCCATTATATTTGTGCTTATGAGACATAGAAGAGAGCAGAACAAGTCCATCACGGATGGGGGCAGACGTATGAGACGGTAAAGGGTTATTCCCAAAATAATATGTCATCCCCTATCCATAGGATGGGAGTTAACTGTCTAATCACTGGGAGTTCGACTCCATTGATCTCCAGATTGGGGCTCGTGTAGAGGGGCGCATGTTTGGCCTCCGCTCCATTCACTTTCTAAGGCACTGCCAGAAAAGTTTGGCGTGCGATCCTCCACATTCTCTGCCAGTCTAGTAGACCATTAATTGGGCGGAAGTCGAGCTGTTCTTGATGGGATTGCTGGGAAGCTCAATGATGAGCAAGTTATTCCATATCTGATGAATAGGGGATAATATGATCTTTTGGGAATAACACTTTAAAGGGAACCTGTCACCAGATTTTGGCTGTCTAAACTAATACTAGCGCTTTGAGCAGCGCCTGTGTTACATTCTATAAAGGTGCACGTTACCCCGAGCCCCCGTAGACCCCACAAATACCCTTATAAAATCTCCCGCCCCGGTCTGGTCTGATGGACACCCTAATCTGCGCCTCCTGTCCCTCCTTTCTCCTGTGCTGATTGACGTGGATGACGCTTTGGACGCCATAAATGTAGGTGGGCAAAATCTCCATATTCCCGGCTCGCGCAGGCGCATGTCACTCTGCCCTGTTGCAGGCAGAGTCGAAAACATAGTTGCGCCTGCGTGTACCGGCGCATTCTCTGTGCAGGCGCGAGATTTTGCCCAGCGAAGTGGATAACGTCACTCACTTCATCCACATCACTGGGCAGGATCTTGCGCCTGTGCAGAGAACGCGCCGGTTCGCGCAGGCGCAACTATGTTTTCGGCTCTGCTTGCAATAGGTAAGAGCAAAGTGCACCTGAACAAGCTGTTAATATGGAGATTTTGCCCACCTATGTGGATGGCGCCCGAGGTGTCAGCCACGTTAATCAGCACAGGAGGACGGCGAAAGGAGGGACAGGAGGCGCAGATTAGGAGGACAACCATTGGACCAGACCGAGCAATTTACGTACATGGTGGGAGACTTAATAAAAGGTGTTTGTGGGGGCTACAGGGGGTAACGTGCAGCACAGGCGCTGCTTAAAGTGCTAGTTTTAGCTTAGAAGGCCAAAATATGGTGACAGGTTCCCTTAAACTCCAATCTGCAACACAATCACAACAAAATGGAAAAATGAAACCAGGGCTCAGTTTCTGTTTTCATTTCCCCCCCTTTCTTTTGTGGTCACATTTGTTTTTATATATCAATTATTGTGTTTTTTTAGATTTATATTGAAAAGAGATGTCTTATTAGATAATAATGAAGGGAATTTTGTTACTTACCGTAAATTCCTTTTCTTCTAGCTCCTATTGGGAGACCCAGACGATTGGGTGTATAGCTACTGCCTCCGGAGGCCACACAAAGCATTACACTAAAAAGTGTAAGGCCCCTCCCCTTCTGGCTATACACCCCCAGTGGGATCACTGGCTCACCAGTTTTAGTGCAAAAGCAAGAAGGAGGAAAGCCAATAACTGGTTTAAACAAATTCTCTCCGAGTAACATCGGAGAACTGAAAACCATTTAACATGAACAACATGTGTACCCGAAAACAACCAAAAATCCCGAAGGACAACAGGGCGGGTGCTGGGTCTCCCAATAAGAGCTAGAAGAAAAGGAATTTACGGTAAGTAACAAAATTCCCTTCTTCTTCGGCGCTCCATTGGGAGACCCAGACGATTGGGACGTCCAAAAGCTGTCCCTGGGTGGGTAAAGAAATACCTCATGTTAGAGCTGCAAGACAGCCTTCCCCTACGGGGAGGCAACTGCCGCCTGCAGGACTCTTCTACCTAGGCTGGCGTCCGCCGAAGCATAGGTATGCACCTGATAATGTTTGGTGAAAGTGTGCAGACTCGACCAGGTAGCTGCCTGGCACACCTGTTGAGCCGTAGCCTGGTGCCGTAATGCCCAGGACGCATCTACGGCTCTGGTAGAATGGGCCTTCAGCCCTGATGGAACCGGAAGCCCAGTAGAACGGTAGGCTTCAAGGATTGGTTCCTTGATCCATTGAGCCAGGGTGGATGTTGCAGCCTGCGATCCCTTGCGCTGACCAGTGACAAGGACAAAGAGTGCATCCGAGCGGCGCAGGGGCGCCGTGCGGGAATGTAGATTCTGGGTGCTGTACACCAGATCCAACAATGCAAAGCCATTACATATCGATGAAATGGATAAAAGGAAGGTAAGGAGATATCCTGATTGTGATAAAAAGGGAATACCACCTTAGGGAGAAACTCTGGGATCGGACGCAGCTCTACCTTATCCTGGTGAACACCAGGAAGGGAGCTTTGGATGACCGCGCTGCTAGTTCGGACACTCTCCGAAAAGACGTGACCGCTACCAGAAAGGCCACTTTCTGTGAAAGTCGAGAAAGTGAAAACATCCCTCAGAGACTCGAAGGGCGGCTCCTAGAGAGCAATTAATACCCTGTGCAGATCCCATGGGTCTGACGGCCTCTTGTACGGAGGGACAATGTGATAACCCCCCTGCAGGAACGTGCGTACCTGAGGAAGTCGTACTAGGCGCTTCCGAAAGAATACCGACAGCGCTGCGACTTGTCCTTTAAGGGAGCCGAGCGACAAACCTTTTCCCAATCCAGATGCAGGAAGGGGGGAAAAAGGAGACAATGCAAATGGCCAGGGAGACACTCCCTAAGCAGAGCACCAAGATAAGAATAACTTCCACGTCTTGTGGTAGATTTTGGCAGACGTCGGCTTCCTAGCCCGTCTCATGGTGACAATGACGTCTTGAGATAATCCTGAAGACGCTAGGATCTCGGACTCGATGGCCGCACAGGCCGGATCAGGGCCGTAGAATTCAGTGGAAAGAACGGCCCTTGGGACAGTAAGTCTGGCCGGTCTGAGAGTGCCCACGGTTGGCCGACCGTGAGATGCCACAGATCCGGGACCACGACCTCCTCGGTCAGTCTGGGACGACGAGGATGGCGCGGCGGCAAGCTGAGCTGAGCTTGCATAGCACTCTGGGCAACAGTGCCAGAGTAGAAAACACATAGGGTAGCTGGAACTGCGACCAATCCTGAACTAGGGCGCCTGCCGCCAGAGCTCTTTGCTCTTTGCTCGTGAGACCGCGCCATGAAAATCGGGACCTTGTTGTTGTGCCGAGACGCCATTAGGTCGACGTCCGGCATCTCCCAGCGGCTACAGATTTCCTGACACCATACTGGGTGCAGAGGCCATTCCCCTGCGTCCATGCCCAGGCGACTGAGGAAGTCTGCTTCCCAATTTTCTACGCCCGGGATGTGAACTGCGGATATGGTGGATGCTCTGTCCCCCACCCACATCAGAATCCGCCGGATTGCCTGGTAGGCTTGGCGATGCGTGTTCCGCCTTGGTGGGCGATGTCTGCCACCGCTGTGGAATTGTCCGACTGAATTCGGATCTGTTTTCCTTCCAGCCACTGCTGGAAGGCTTGCAGGGCAAGATGCACTGCCCAGATTTCCAGAACATTGATCTGAAGGATGGACTCCTCTGAAGAGAGTCCTTGACCGTCTGAGAAGGGAAACGTTCCTTTCTAGGGACGTCGACTCCCCAACCCATTGGCAAAGCATGTCCCATTGAAGTGGACGCAGATGAAACTGCGCGAAAGTGACTGCCTCTGCATGAGGCGTCTTAAGGGGTGTGACTGGCCTTGAAGGAGAGACTGCACCCCCGACTGTAGTGAACGCTGCTTGTCCAGCGGAATTCACTATCGCTGAGGGAGTGTGAAACTCCATGCCCAGATATGTCAGCGATTGGGTCGGTGCCCGATGTAACCTTGAAAAGTTGATGATCCACCCGAAACTCTGGAGAGTCTCCAGCGCCACGTTCAGTCTGTGTCGGCATGCCTCTTGAGAGGGTGCCTTGACAAGTGGATCGTCCAGTAAGGATCACAGAGTGACCCTGAGAGTGCAGGACTGCTCCCACTGCTGCCCTGAACTTGGTGAAAACCCGTAGGGCTGTCGCCCGACCGAAGGGCAGTGGTACGCACTGAAGATGCTCGTCTTCAATAACGAAACGTAGCAAACGCTGGTGCTCTGGAGCAATCGGCACGTGGAGATAAGCATCCTGATGTCTATTGATGCTAGGAAAACTCCTTGAGACATTGAGGCAATGACGGAGCGGAGGGTTACATCCGGAACCGCCTGGCCTTCACGTGCTTGTTGAGCAGTTTTAGGTCCAGAACGGAACGGAAAAAGCCACCCTTTTTTGGCACCCCAATAAGATTGGAGGAAAAAAACGTGTCTTGTTCCTGAAGAGGAACAGGGATTACCACTCCTTCTGCCTGCAGAAGAGCATCGGCTCGGTGGGGGGGGGGGGGGGGAGTTCTGAAGAGTCGAGCCGGAGGACGAGAACAGAGCTCTATCCTGTACACGTGAGACACAATGTCTCTCACCCACCGGTCTGTGACCTGTGGCAGCTAAATGTACCCAGAAGCGGGAGATTCTGCCACCAACCGCGGATGCGGAGAGAGAGAGCTGAAATACATGAGGAGATCGCCTTGGTAGCGGTTCCTCCTGCTGCCTTCCTTGGGCGTGAATGAGCCCGGCCGGAATCTGAGCCCCTCTGAGCCTTTTGAGCCCTTTTAGACGAGGACCATTGGGACTTGCCCGAGCCTGGGAAGGACCAACCTCGACTGTCCCTCCAGGACAGCATTACTAGGGTAAGTCGCAATGCAGACATTGCGAGGTTAAGGACACCACCTGCGGCACAGATGTACATGTGCTCAAGAGCAGCTGCGCAAGACCAGCTGAAATAGGTTAGAGTGCCTATACGGCTGCGAATGCCGGAGCAACCGACACGCTGATAGCTTCACAGACAGATTTCAACCAGAGGTCTATCTGTCTGTCAATGGCATCTTTAAGTGAATTCCCATCTCCACTGCAACTATGGATCTAGCCGCAAGCCTGGAGATTGGGGGATCCACCTTTGGACCCTGGGTCCAGTGCTTTACCACGTCAGGGTAAAGGGATAACGTGCATCCTTAATACGTTTGGAGAAAACGTTTATCTGGTAAGCGTGGTGTTTCTGAACTGCGTCTCTGAAGTCAGCGTGGCCAGAAAAAGTACTCAATCTATGCATGAATACTGAAAAAGGATTTCTCCTGCTGTGAAGCTGACTCCTCCACTGGGGGAGCTGAGGGAGAAATATGCAACATTCCATTGATGGACGCTATAAGATCATTCACTATGGCGTCACCATCCGGTGTATCCGGATTGAGAGCGGTGTCAGGACCAAAGCCCTGATCAGCTACGTCTGCCTCATCATACAGAGAGTCGTCCTGCTGGGACCTTGACCAGTGATGAAGCCGAGTGCCGCACCCAGCGAGCTAGCTTAGGCTGTCTGGGACTGCCGTCCGTGTCAGAGCCTTCACCATGGAATGCCTGGGACCCCCCCGGAGCACTGAGTGCGTTCCAAATGAGGGTGGCCAGGGAGCATTAATCAAGATTGCCCATGGCCTGTCTGGACTGCAAAGTCTCCATCCCATGACAATCTCCGTCCCTGTCCCTGGACAGGGTTCACAGGTGGTTCCTTTGGCCACCGCTAGTAGAGACCCCGGCTGACCAAGTGCTACAGGGGTGCATTGCACACAATGGGGGTCAGTGGAACCTGCCGGTGGAACAGTATCACATGCAGGAAAAACAGCATAGAAAGCCTGTGTTGCTTTTTTGCTGCTGTATTCTAGTCATCTATGCAATGTATAGCATACAAGCATAAACACTTCAGTACATGCAATACAAGCAGCATAGAAAGCCTGTGCCTTGGCACCCTTGCTTTTTTTGCTGCTGTTGTCCAGCCATCTAGGAGAATATAGCCCAGAGTAGCGACCGTACAGTGCAATGTATAGCATACAAGCATAAGTACAAATGAACACTTCAGCACATGCAATACAAGCAGCCTATAAAGCCTGTGCCTTGGCGCCCATGCTTTTTTGCTGCTGTTGTCCAGCCATCTAGGAGAATATAGCCCAGAGTAGCGACCGTACAGTGCAATGTATAGCATACAAGCATATATACAAATGAACACTTCAGCACATGCAGTACAAGCAGCCTAGAAAGCCTGTGCCTTGGCACCCATGCTTTTTTGCTGCTGTTGTCCAGCCCTCTAGGAGAATATAGCCAAGAGTAGCGACCGTACAGTGCAATGTATAGCATACAAGCATAAGTACAAATGAACACTTCAGCACATGCAATACAAGCAGCCTAGAAAACCTGTGCCTTAGCACCCTTGCGTTTTTGCTGCTGTTATCTCGCCATCTAGAAGGGCATATAGCCAAAGATAGCGACCTTCAGTGCAGTGTATAGCATACAAGCATAAAATACAAATGGACACTTCGGTATTTAGTGGGGTCAGCACTTCAGGTGCTGCTTACCGCCCGCCTATAACGCGGGTGTGTGGTCGCCAGAGCCCTGTGTTGTTGCCCAGAGCATGTCTCCGTTCCCCAGCTCGGACTGCGTGCAGGAATGGCTGCCGGCGTCCTTCTCCAGCTCGTGTGACGAGGGGCGGGCCGTGGGCGTGCCCCAGACAAGAGCGGGAAACTGGCGTCCCACTGTGTCCAGTGAAGGGGGCTGGAGAATGCAAAGCAGACTCCAGCCCTCGGCGCTGACTGTCTGTACAGCGTCCCGCCTCTCCCCTGACTGGCAGGGCTGGAGGCGGGAACGAAACGAAAACTAGGCCGCAAAGCCGGGGACTCGAGTAATAAGCGCGGCCGTCCATGTGCACGGCCAGCGCGGAAGTCCCCGGCGCACCACAAGTCCCAGCCGCGCCACAATGTCAAAAAACACCCAGCAACGGCCGGCGCGGCAGTTCCCAATACATAAAGTCACTCAGCAAAGCTGTAGTGAATAATAGCACGAGCGCTCCGCGCTGTTGCCCCCGGCGCACTAACACTCCCAGCAATGCTGGTGTGTGTGTGCGCGCTTGCCCGGGGACACAGAGTACCTTAATGTAGCAGGGCCTGTCCCTGACGATACTCAGCTCCATATCCAGCAGGTTCTCTGGGTCTGTGGATGGAGCCCGGTCTCAGTGCCTGGAGACCTGTAAGATCCCACTTCGCCCAGAGCCCTGAGGGGGGATGGGGAAGGAAAACAGCATGTGGGCTCCAGCCTCCGTACCCGCAATGGGTACCTCAACCTTACAAACCGCAAGTGGGGTGAGAAGGGAGCATGCTGGGGGCCCCATATGGGCCCACTTTTCTTCCATCCGACATAGTCAGCAGCTGCTGCTGACTAAACAGTGGAGCTATGCGTGGATGTCTGACCTCCTTCGCACAAAGCAGAAAACTGGTGAGCCAGTGATCCCACTGGGGGTGTATAGCCAGAAGGGGAGGGGCCTTACACTTTTTAGTGTAATGCTTTGTGTGGCCTCCGGAGGCAGTAGCTATACACCCAATCGTCTGGGTCTCCCAATGGAGCGCCGAAGAAAATAATATTTATTCATTTATATAGCGCTGTTAATTCCACAGCGCTTTACATACAAAGGGAACACTGTCCCCATTGGGGCTCACAATCTAGAGTCCCTATCTGAATGTCTTTGGAGTGTGGGAGGAAACCCACGCAAACACGGGGAGAACATACAAACTCCTTGCAGATGTCGTCCTTGGTGGGAATTGAACCCAGGATGCGGCAAGAATGCAGTGCTAACCACTGAGCCACAAGACTACAGTGCTAACCACTGAGCCACCACAAGACTGCAGTGCTAACCACTGAGCCACCACAAGACTGCAGTGCTAACCACTGAGCCACCACAAGACTGCAGTGCTAACCACTGAGCCACAAGAATGCAGTGCTAACCACTGAGCCACCACAAGAATGCAGTGCTAACCACTGAGCCACCGTTCCGCCCCATCAGAGTGCAGTCACATTGGCTTTTTGGGAATATTACATGTCAGGTGTTAAAATTAATGCTTTAAGCGTTATTCCCATCTTCATAGATGGCTATTGTTGGAGAGAGCTTGTAAATACAAGCACTTTTGCAATTTACAGCTTATTCAAATTTGCAGCCATACTTGAGACATTAACGCTTTTCTTTCGTTTATGGCTCGTTGCCTAGGAGACCGACCACCGTTGTTATGTAACCTGTAAGCACTGCGCTGAAGCTGGCTGGGATTAGGAGGTAACAGCTGCAAAAGTGTTTACAGGGTTAATAGAAAAGTGCTGGTAAGCGCTGTGCATGTTCTGTTTAT
This sequence comes from Anomaloglossus baeobatrachus, assembly GCF_048569485.1. Lineage (NCBI taxonomy): Eukaryota > Metazoa > Chordata > Amphibia > Anura > Aromobatidae > Anomaloglossus > Anomaloglossus baeobatrachus. Next base: position 49,825,226 of record NC_134363.1, on the reverse strand, counting down.
TAGCAGCAGTGGTCTCCAAGGCAACGAGATATAAACAAAAGAAAAAAAGAGAATTTTGTTTACTTACCGTAAATTCTTTTTCTTATAGTTCCGACATGGGAGACCCAAACCATGGGTGTATAGCTTCTGCCTCCGGAGGACACACAAAGTACTATAGTAAAAAGTGTAGCTCCTCCCTCTGAGCTTATACACCCCCTGGATAACCAAATCTGGCCAGTTTAGTGCAAAAGCTGAAGGAGAATAGCCACCCACAAGTAGAGATAGAGCAAGAACCGGAACAACCGGAACCTCTGTCTACAACAACAGCCGGTGATAACACGCGGAACAAGAAACTGCCAACAGGCAACAGGGAGGGTGCTGGGTCTCCCATGTCGGAACTATAAGAAAAAGAATTTACGGTAAGTAAACAAAATTCTCTTTTTCTTCATCGTTCCTATGGGAGACCCAGACCATGGGACGTCTCAAAGCAGTCCATGGGTGGGAAATAAACAGAAAACTGAGAAGTAGGCAAAACCTAACTTCACAAATGGGCGACAGCCGCCTGAAGGATGCGTCTGCCCAAGCTCGCATCTGCCGAAGCATGAGCATGCACTTGGTAGTGCTTCGAAAAGGTATGCAGGCTAGTCCAAGTGGCAGCCTGACAGACCTGCTGAGCCGTAGCCTGGTGCCTGAAAGCCCAAGAGGTACCGACAGCTCTGGTCGAATGCGCCTTGATCCCCGGCGAGGGAGGCACCTGAGTGCACTGGTAGGCATCGGATATGGCCGACCTAATCCAACGAGCTAGGGTCGGTTTAGAAGCCGAGAGACCCTTACGCCGACCTGTGGTTAGCACAAAAAGAGGTGCACTGCCTAAGAACAGCGGTGCGAGACACATAGATCCGGAGCGCCCGCACCAGATCTAAAGTATGCAACGCTTTCTCAAAGCGATGAACAGGAGCCGGACAAAAGGAAGGCAGGGAAATGTCCTGGTTAAGGTGGAAAGGAGAATGTCCAGCTGCAGAGGACGCAGATGGAACTGGGCAAAGGGAACCGCTTCCATTGACGCCACCATCTAACCCAGCACCTGCATGAGGTGCCTGATGGAATGGCGGCGGGGCCTCAACAGAGAGCGCACCGCCAGATGAAGGGACTGCTGTTTGACTAAGGGCAGCTTCACAAGTGCCGGCAGAGTCTCGAATTGCATCCCTAGGTACGTATGAACAAGCGTGGCGAGAGTGAGCGAGACACTCCGCTGCCAGTCTGCACTGGATGAAGCCTTGACAAGAAGGTCGTCCAGGTAAGGGATTACTGCCAACCCCTAGAGGTGCAGAACCGCAACCACTGCTGCCATGACCTTGGTAAATACTCGAGGGGCTGTGGCTAACCCGAAGGGGAGAGCCAGAAATTGGAAATGTTCCTCTCCGATTGCAAACCGTAGCCAACGCTGGTGTGAAACTGCAATTGGACTAGGAAGAGATTTGAGTAAAAACCTCTGAACCGTTCCCTGGCGGAAACCGGTACAATTACTCCGTTGGCCTGTAAGGATGCCACGGCCTGAGAGAAGGCGGCGGCCTTGGAGCAGGGGGGAGTGGACAGAAAAAATCTGTTTGGCGGCCTGGAAGAGAACTCTATCCTGTAGCCGTGGGAGATGATATCCCGCACCCACTGATCGGAGACGTGTTGAAACCACACGTCGCCAAAGTGGGAGAGCCTGCCACCGACCAAGGACGTTGCTGGCTCGGCCAGATAGTCAAGAGGAGGCTGCCTTGGTGGCAGCAGCTCCTGCGGACTCTTGTGGACGCGGCTTCTTGCGCCAGGTGGGCTTCTGGCCCTTGGCTGAGTTAGTGGACGAGGCCAAGGGCTCAGAGGCCGCCCAGTTAGAGGAACGAAAGGAACGAAACCTCGACTGGTTGCTGCCCTGGACAGGTTTCCTGGGTTTAGTCTGTGGCAAGGAAGTACTCTTCCCGCCAGTAGCCTCCTTAATAATTTCATCCAGTTGTTCACCGAACAGCCTGCACCCAGCAAATGGGAGCCCAGCAAGGTACTTCTTTGAAGAAGCATCTGCCTTCCACTCTCGAAGCCACAAGATCCTGCGGACAGCAAGGGAATTAGCGGAGGCCACCGCCGTGCGGTGAGAAGCCTCCAGCATGGCAGACATGGCGTAGGCTGAAAAGGCTGAAGCCTGGGAAGTTAGGGCAACCATTTCAGGCATAGAGTCCCTAGTGAGGGAATGCATCTCCTCTAGGGAAGCAGAGATGGCGTTGAGAGCCCACACTGCTGCAAAGGATGGTGAGAACGAGGCCCCTGCCGCCTCATAGACAGACTTGGCCAGGAGGTCAACCTGGCGGTCAGTGGGATCCTTAAGTGAGGTGCCATCAGCCACAGATACGACTGTCCGGGCTGAGAGTCTAGACACCGGAGGATCTACCTTTGGTGAGTGAGCCCACTCCTTGACCACCTCTGGTGGAAACGGAAAACGGTCGTCAGAACCACGCTTTGGGAAGCGTTTGTCAGGACAGGCTCTGGGCTTGGACACAGTGGCTTGAAAACTGGAGTGGTTAAAGAACACACTCCTTGTTCTCTTAGGCAAGGTAAACTGGTGCTTTTCTGCCAGAGAGGGTTGTTTCTCTGATAGTGGTGGATTGAGGTCCAGTACAGAATTAATGGACGCAATCAAATCACTAACATACGCATCACCCTCGGACGGATCAATGGGGCACATGGGGGTAGCGTCCGAGCCCCCAGTAAAGACCTCCTCCTCGTCCTGTGAGTCGGCTCGTGAATCGGAGCCGTGGGACGAGGAAGGAGAGGGGTCCCTGCATCTCCTTTTAGGAGGACGGGGTCTGGGAGCAGATGAAAAATCCTCTGTGAGCTCTGCAGAGCGAGTCGGAGCAGCAGAGGCGCCCTGAGAAGGGGGCTGATGCATGCTCAGCAGAGTCCGGGACAGCTGTCCCATGGAGTCGGCAAAGGACTGGGAGATAGCCTTAGAAAACGATGCTACCCAAGCCGGGGGTTCAGCCACCGGGGCCGGAGCAGCCGGAGGGACCCCTGGGGAGACTCCAGGCTGAGGCACCACCATGTTAGAGCAGGCATCACAATGTGGATATGTGCTCGGTTCAGGCAGTATGAGCTTACATGCAGTGCATATTGAGTACAGCCTTGCAGCGTTGCTCCTAGTGAGAGACATGCTGCTGAGGTGGGGGCTCTGCAGTAAAGAACACACTCCTTCAGAACGACCCCCAGAGAGTGTATAAGAAAGTCCACAACCAGAGGTTGTGGCTTACCAGACCAATTTGTGTGCCCTCCGGATTCCACAGCTCGGACCCCCAGACAGATTGCAGAGATGCAGCAGCCAGCGCCGATCAGTGTGTGAACGCTGATAAAATGGCGCCGGAGTAAGGTGGGGGGGCGGGGCTTAGTCCAAGAGCGGGAACCGGAGGGCCAAGGAGATATACAGGGGAGGGAAACATCTCCTCAGAGAGGAGTGTCCTCCCCTGTGCTGAACGGCCAGTGGGCGGCGCCGCACTGTCCCCCTGCATGACTGACATGCAGGGGCAGTGAAACCGAAAGTAGGCCGCAGCCAAAGCCGGGGCCTAAATTTTTCAATGCGGCCGGCGAGCAGGCACCCTCGGCGCGGTTCTCAGGTGAAAACCAGAGAACCCGGCTGGAAAAGTCACCAAAAGTAACCTGACACACTCTCCCCAACAATAAAGATGCAAAGGACCCCCTGCAATAACGTCTCAAATACTTAGCTTGTGAGACGCAGGGCCAGGTCCCTGAGGGATGAGTGCTCCATCCGGCAGGGTCCTGCAAGGGCTGCGGATGGAGACCGGTCTCATGCAAAGCAGTGAGAACCGTGATGGCTCCCACTTCAAGCCAGAGCCCGAGGGATGGTGAAGGAGCGCAGCATGTAAGGCTCCAGCCTTGTAAAATCAACCTTAACAGCACCGCCGACATAGTGGGGTGAGAAGGGACATGTCGGGGGTCCAGCTTGGACCCGCTTTTCTTCCAACTCTTTAAAATCAAAAATCAGATGAGAATGCATGTGTGTGTGACCTCCTGAACACAAAGCATTGAACTGGCTAGATTTGGTTATCCAGGGGGTGTATATGCTCGGAGGGAGGAGCTACACTTTTTAGTGTAGTACTTTGTGTGTCCTCCGGAGGCAGAAGCTATACACCCATGGTCTGGGTCTCCCATAAGGAACGATGAAGAAAGTATCAATATGTATGTTCTGCTTACTAGTAGCAGTGGTCTCCAAGGCAACGAGATATAAACAGAAGAAAAAGTATCAATATGTATGTTCTGCTTACTAGTAGCAGTGGTCTCCAAGGCAACGAGATATAAACAGAAGAAAAAAAGAGAATTTTGTTTACTTACCGTAAATTCTTTTTCTTATAGTTCCGACATGGGAGACCCAGACCATGGGTGTATAGCTACTGCCTCCGGAGGACACACAAAGTACTACACTAAAAGTGTAGCTCCTCCCTCCGAGCATATACACTCCCCGGATGACAAATCCAACCAGTTTAGTGCCAAAGCTGAAGGAGGACATCCACCCATGAGTAGAGATAAAGTAAAACCCGGAATAACCGGAACCTCTGTCTACAACAACAGCCGGTGAAAACACACGGAACAAGAAACTGCCAACAGGCAACAGGGAGGGTGCTGGGTCTCCCATGTCGGAACTATAAGAAAAAGAATTTACGGTAAGTAAACAAAATTCTCTTTTTCTTCACCGTTCCTTATGGGAGACCCAGACCATGGGACGTCTCAAAGCAGTCCATGGGTGGGAAATAAACAGAAACTGAGAAGTAGGCGAAACCTAACTTCACAAATGGGCGACAGCCGTCCGAAGGATGCGTCTGCCCAAGCTCGCATCTGCCGAAGCATGAGCATGCACTTGGTAGTGCTTCGAAAAGGTGTGCAGACTAGACCAAGTGGCAGCCTGACAGACCTGCTGAGCCGTAGCCCAAGAGGCACCGACAGCTCTGGTCGAGTGCGCCTTAATCCCCGGCGGGGGAGGCACCTGAGAACATTGGTAGGCATCGGATATGGCCGACCTAATCCAACGAGCTAGGGTCGGTTTAGAAGCCGAGAGACCCTTGCGCTGACCTGTGGTCAGCACAAAAAGAGAGGTGCACCGCCTGAAAAAAACAGCGGTGACACAGATCCGGAGCGTCCGCACCAAATCTAAAACATGCAACGCTTTCTCAAAGCGATGCACAGGGGCCGAACAAAGGGAGGACAATGAAATGTCCTGGTTAAGGTGGAAAGGAGACACCACCTTAGGGAGAATGCCCGGAGTCAGACGGAGAACCACCTTGTCTTGGTGAAAAAAAACAAAACAAAACAAAAGAGGGTGACTCCGAAGAGAGCACAGTCAAATCAGAGACTCTCCTGAGAGAAATTATGGCCACCAGAAAGACCACTTTCTGTGAAAGACGAAACAACGAAACCTCCCTAAGAGGCTCAAAGGGGGGTTTCTGTAAGGCCATGAGGACCAGATTAAGGTCTCAGGGATCCAGAGACCGCCGGTAAGGCGGAATGATGTGAGATGCGCCCTGCATGAAAGTGCGCATCTGGGCCAGCCGGGCGATACGCCGCTGGAACAACACTGACAGAGCCGAGACCTGTCCCTTGAGGGAACTGAGGGACAGTCCTAGCTGCAGGCCGGACTGTAGAAGGACAGGATGGTCGGCAAGGAAAAACGGCCAAGGAGCATGGCCGGAAGAACGACACCAGGACAGGAAAATTCTCCAAGTCCTGTGGTAAATCCTGGCCGAGGAAGACTTCCGAGCCTGAGTCATAGTGAAGATGACCTCGGAAGGAATGCCTGAAGCCGTAAGGATTCAGGGCTCAAGAGCCACGCCGTCAATCTGAGAGCCGCAGAATTCTGGCGGAAAACGGACCTTGTGAGAGAAGGTCTGGCCGGTCCGGGAGATGCCACAGCACCTCTACGGACAGACGGAGCAGGTCTGGGAACCAAGCTCGCCTGGGCCAGTCTGGGGCGATTAGTACGACCCGACGGCCCTCCATTCTGATCTTGCGCAGGACTCTGGGCAAGAGAGCTAGAGGGGGAAACACGGAGGCCAGACGGAACTGGGACCAATCTGGAACCAGCTCGTCCGCTGCCAAGGCCTGAGGATCGTGGGAGCGAGCCACGTAAACCGGGACCTCGTTGTTGTGCCGGGTTGCCATTAGATCCACTTCCGGAGTGCCCCGCCTGCTAAATTGACCGGAACACTGCCGGATGCAGGGCCCACTCGCCGCTGTCCACAGTTTGACGGCTGAGATAATCTGCCACCCAGTTTTCTACGCCTGGGATGTGGACTGCGGATATGGTGGACTTTGAGTCCTCCGTCCACTGAAGGATATGTTGAACTTCCAACATTGCTAGGCGGCTGCAAGTCCCGCCTTAGGTGATTGATGTAGTCAACTGCTGTCGCGTTGTCTGACTGGACTCGAATGTGCTTGCCCGCCAACAGGTGGTGAAAAGCTACGAGAGCTAGGAGTACAGCTCTGATTTCCAGCACATTGATCGAGAGGGCTGATTCGGACGGAGTCCAAGTGCCCTGTGCTCGGTGGTGGAGAAACACTGCTCCCCAGCCGGATAGACTGGCATCCGTGGTGAGAATCACCCAATACGGGGCCAGAAAGGAGCGTCCCTGGGACAGAGAGAGAGGGGCCGAAGCCACCACTTAAAGAGAGCTCCTGGTCTGTGGCGACAGAGCCACCAGCCTGTGCGAGGAAGAGGTTCCTTGTCCCAACAGCGGAGAATGTCCAGCTGCAGGGGACGCAGATGGAACTGGCAAAGGGAACCGCCTCCATTGACGCCACCATCTGACCCAGCACCTGCATGAGGTGCCTGATGGAATGATGGCGGAGCCTCAGCAGAGAGCGAACCGCCAGATGAAGGGACTGCTGATTGACTAAGGGCAGCTTCACAAGTGCCAGCAGAGTCTCGAATTGCATCCCTAGGTACGTAAGTTCCTGGGTCGGGGTCAGAGTGGACTTGCAAGCGTGGCGAGAGTGAGCGAGACACTCCGCTGAGAGTCTGCACTGGATGAAGCCCTGACTAGAAGGTCGTCCAGGTAGGGAATCACTACCAACCCCTGGAGGAGCAGAACCGCAACCACTGCTGCCATGACCTTGGTGAATACTCGAGGGGCCGTGGCTAACCCCAAGGGGAGAGCCACGAATTGGAAATGTTCCTCTCCGATTACAAAACGTAGCCAACGCTAGTGTGAAACTGCGATTGGCACATGCAGATAGACATCTCTGATGTCGATGGATGCTAAGAAATCTCCTTGGGTCATTGACTGATCGCAGAGATTCCATGCAAAAGTGCCGCACCTGAACATGCTTGTTGAGAAGCTTGAGATCCAGGTCGGAAGGCACCGTCCTTTTCGGGAACTAGGAAGAGATTTGAGTAGAAATCTCAGAACCGTTCCCAGTGGGGAACTGGTACAATTACTCCATTGGCCTGCAAGAATGCCACGGCCTGTGAGAAGGCGGCGGCCTTGGAGCAGGGGGGAGTTGACAGAGAAAATCTGTTTGGCGGGCTGGATAGAATTCTATTCTGTAGCCGTGGGAGATGGTAACCCACACCCACTGATCGAAGACGTGTTGAAACCACACGTCGCCCAAGAGGGAGAGCCTGCCACCTACCAAGGACGTTACTGGCGCGGCCAGATAATCAAGAGGAGGCTGCCTTGGTGGCAGCAGCTCCTGCCGACTTAGGACGCGGCTTCATGCGCCAGTTGGTTTACGGACCTTGGCCGAGTTAGTGGACGAGGCCGAGGGCTTAGAGGACGACCAGTTAGAGGAACGAAAGGAACGAAACCTCGACTGGTTCCTGCCCTGGACAGGTTTCCTGGGTTGTGGCATGGAAGTACTCTTCCTGCCAAAAACTTCCTGAATAATTTCATCCAGTTGTTCACCAAATAGACTGGTCCCGGCAAAAGGGAGTCCAGCAAGGAACTTCTTAAGAAGCATCTGCCTTCCACTCTCGAAGCCACAGGAACCTGCGGATAGCGAGGGAAGTAGCCGAGGCCACCGCAGTGCGGTGACAGTCTCCAGCATGGCAGACATGGCATAGGATGAAAAGACTGAAGCCTGAAAGTTAAGGCAACCATTTCGGGCATAAAGTCCCTGGTGAGGGAATGCATCTCCTCCCGAGAAGCAGAGATGGCTTTGAGAGCCCGCACTGCTGCAAAAGATGGGGAGAACGAGGCCCCTGCCGCCTCATATATAGATTTGGCCAGAGGGACAACCTGGCGGACAGTGGGATCCTTAGAGAGATGCCGTCAGCCACTGATACAACTGTCCGGGCTGAAGTCTAGACACCGGAGGGTCCACCCTTGGTGAATGAGCCCACTCCTTGACCACCACTGGTGGAAGGGGGAAACAGTCATCAGAACCACGCTTTGGAAAGCATCTGTCAGGACAGGCTCTGGGCTTGGTCACAGTGACCTGAAGCTGGAGTGGATAAGGAACACACTCCTTGTTCTCTTAGGCAAGGTATGCTGATGCTTTTCTGCCAGAGGGGGTTGCTCCCCTGATACAGGCGGATTGAGGTCCAGTACAAATATAATGGACGCAATCAAATCATTAGCATCTGCGTCACTTTCGGACAGATCAATGGGGTACATGGAGAAGCGTCCGAGCCCCCAGTAAAGGCATCCTCCTTGTCCTGCGAGTCAGCTCGTGAACCAGAGCCGCGGGGCGAGGAGGGAAAGGGGACCCTGCGTCTCCATTTTAGGAGGACGGGGTCTGAGACCAGATGAAGAATCCTCTGAGCTTTGCTGAGCTAGCCGTAGCAGCAGAAGCGCCCTGAGAAGGGGGCTGATGCATGCTCAGCAGTGTCCGGGACAGCTGTCCCCTGGAGAGAGGGATTCTACCCAAGCCGGGGGTTCAGCCACCGGAGCCGGAGCAGCCGGAGGGACCACTGGGGATAAGCCTCCAGGCTGAGGCACCACTATGTTAGAGCAGGCATCACAATGTGGTTATGTGCTCGGTACAGGCAGTACGAGCCTACAGCAGTGCATAATAAGAACAGCCTTGCTCTGATGTGAGACATGCTGCAGAAGTGGGGGCTCTGTCCAGGATGACCCTCAGCAGAGTATATAAACAGAGTATATAAGCAGCTGCACAACCGGAGGTTGTGACTTGCCAGACCGTTTACATAGAGACATCTCTGTGCCCTCCAGATCCCCCAGCCCAGGCCCCCATTTGTCACAATGTGTTATGCAGACATTGAGAACGCTGAGAAAATGGCGTCCGCAGCCTGCGTCTCCACGAGGAGAGGGGGCGGGGCCTACTGTGAGAGCAGGACGGAGGGCAAATGAGACATACAGGGGAGGGAATCTTTCCTCAGTGAGGAGTGTCCCTTCCCTGTGCTGAATAGCCGCTGGGCGGAGCCACACTGTCCCACTGCACTGACTGACATGCAGGAGAAGAGAATCGAAACTAGGCCTCAGGCGAAGCCGGGGCCTAGATTTAAACATGCGGCCAGCGTGCAGGCACCATCGGCGCGGTTCTCCAGAGAAAACTGGAGAACCGGCCGGAAATGTTAACACAGTTATGAAACACACTCTCCCCAATAAATAAGGTACAAGGGACCCCTGGAAAGACCACCGTCTGTGGTAATAACGTCTCAGTACTTAGCTTGTGAGACGCAGGTGCCAGGTCCCTGGGGGGTGATCGCTCCGTCCGGCAGGATCCTGAAAGGGCTGCGGATGGAGACCGGTCTCCTGCAAAGCAGTGAGAACCGTGATGGCTCCCACTTCAAGCCAGAGCCCGAGGGATGGTGAAGGAGCGCGGCATGAAAAAGGGCTCCAGCCCTGAAATCAACCTTAACAGCACCGCCGACACAGTGGGGTGAGAAGGGACATGCCGGGAGTCCAGATTGGACCCGCTTTTCTTCCAAATCTTTGAAATCAAAAATCAGAGGATGCATGTGTGTGTGTGACCTCCTGAACACAAAGCATTGAACTGGTTGGATTTGTCATCTGGGGAGTGTATATGCTCGGAGGGAGGAGCTACACTTTTAGTGTAGTACTTTGTGTGTCCTCCGGAGGCAGTAGCTATACACCCATGGTCTGGGTCTCCCATAAGGAACGATGAAGAAAGTATCAATATGTATGTTCTGCTTACTAGCAGCAGTGGTCTCCAAGGCAACGAGATATAAACAAAAGAAAAAGTATCAATATTACAAGGAAAGACGATAATTTTAATAATCAGTAAATTGCAAAATTGTTAGTATTTATAAGTACTATTAGACAACACGCAATTCTGAAAATGTGAATAACCCCTTTAAGAAACAAACAATTCATTTTGGTGTCCAATTTAAAAGCAGGATGAGCATTTTTTGTAAAGGACGTAAAATGCCTCTTACCTCCAGTCGTCTGCGCTAGTTGGGAAGACTTTCCCCGACTTTGTGGTGATAATCGTTCCATCAATGTCAAACCCGGCGATCTACAAGGTAATCAATACAATATTGGTGACAGTTTCCAAGCCCATAAGCAAAATAATCCAATCAAGACTGGCAGTGTGTGAGGAAAAAAAACGGTCATTATGGAAATATATTGGGGAGGGCATTACTGTAGATGGTCAAAGAAACTGGACACAATGGGAGCGAGCTGTGGCGGCTCGGTATATCCATCTAATAATACCACCCACATGGCTGCAGCATTGTCCCGGGTGTGAGTAGAAAGGGCTGATCATTAGCCCCCTCCCCCCATGGTAATGTCTTATAAGATAACCTAAATTTCCCCTTTAAGACCCAGCACTACTATGCTCAGGGGCTCGGTACTCGTAACTAGTGATGAGCGGGCACTACCATGCTCAGGGGCTCGGTACTCGTAACTAGTGATGAGCGGGCACTACCATGCTCTGGTGCTCAGTACTCGTAGCTAGTGATGAGCGGGCACTACCATGCTCGGGTGCTCAGTACTCGTAACTAGTGATGAGCGGGCACTACCATGCTCGGGTGCTCAGTACTCGTAACTAGTGATGAGCGGGCACTACCATGCTCAGGTGCTCAGTACTCGTAACTAGTGATGAGCGGGCACTACCATGCTCGGGTGCTCTGTACTGGTAACTAGTGATGAGCGGGCACTACCATGCTTGGGTGCTCAGTACTCCTCGTAACTAGTGATGAGCGGGCACTACCATGCTCTGGTGCTCTGTACTCGTAGCTAGTGATGAGCGGGCACTACCATGCTCTGGTGCTCAGTACTCGTAGCTAGTGATGAGCGAGCACTACCATGCTCGGGTGCTCAGTACTGGTAACTAGTGATGAGCGAGCACTACGATGCTCAGGTGCTCAGTACTCGTAACTAGTGATGAGCGGGCACTACCATGCTCGGGTGCTCAGTACTCGTAACTAGTGATGAGCGGGCACTACCATGCTCGGGTGCTCAGTACTCGTAACTAGTGATGAGCGGGCACTACCATGCTCGGGTGCTCAGTACTCGTAACTAGTGATGAGCGGGCACTACCATACTCAAGTGCTCAGTACTTGAGCCCGCATTAAAGGGCAATATACAACCAATGACATATATGTATGTCATTAATCGTGAAGGGGCTAATGGGTGGGCAGAGCTGCGAAAACCCTTCAATGTGCAGATGCATGTACATACAGAGGGGGTTTAGCCGTTGCTGTACCTTAGCAGATGACTGCACGCCCTTCTTGTTAAACACCAGAAGCTTGCCGTGTTCCTCCCAGCTGTCTCTGCTGCAGGCTGGGCCTCTCTCGGAGTCATTGGACGCTTTGGTGCTCGTTTTATCCTCTTGGGCGGCCGTCTCCTGCAATTCTCTCAGTTTGTGGGCAATCTCTTCGTCCTCTGAATCCTCGCTGTTTTCCGCCGGTTTTGCTGCAGACGCTTGAAGCTTTGTCCTCTTGCCGCTCGGCTCTGATTTTCCGTCTTCCTCCCGTTGGGTCCTCTTGGTGCTCGGCTCTGATTTTCCGTCTTCCTCCCGTTGGGTCCTCTTGGTGCTCGACTCTGATTTTCCGTCTTCCTCCCGTTGGGTCCTCTTGGTGCTCGGCTCTGATTTTCCGTCTTCCTCCCGTTGGGTCCTCTTGGTGCTCGGCTCTGATTTTCCGTCTTCCTCCCGTTTTGTCCTCTTGGTGCTCGGCTCTGATTTTCCGTCTTCCTCCCGTTTGGTCCGCTTGCTGCTCTCTGATGTTGATGCGCTAAAAAAGTCAGTAATGGTTTTCTTTGGGGAAGCGGCAGCCGCGGGTTTTCTACTCCCCGGCTTTGTGGCTTTGGGTTTTCCGGTGTTTCTTGGATTTTCGTTAGTGAAGACGACGGTGTAAGGATGGGAGGAATTGACAATATAAAGAGTCTGACTCTCATTCATCAAGGTGCTCTCTCTCGGCTTCAGCTTCACCTCGCCAACTGATGTGGGGTTCGCACCCAGCTAAGAAAATACACAAAAACACACGCATTACCTTAGATATTAATGATTTCCATCTGCAAAGGAAGATCTGTGCCCCGCCTGCAACTAATGGTGACCAAGGGTGAAGGCTACAGATGGGCAAAAGGATTTGGTAGCATCCGTCCGGTCTTCTGTGTCAGCCGGACAAGAGCAGTCTAGACCCTCGGCCCGCTTCTTTTATTTCAGGGCCTAGTAAACACAAGAGGCGCTAAGGATGCTGGACGCAGAAGTGACGACCACCGCGGAGGACCGGGACACCTAGTAAATGGGAGCCGAGCTGCAGAATCCAAGGACAGCCACGACACAATGTATGGGGATGTGGTGCCCTGGCTTCATAAATGGAGACTCGAGGCTGATTTTGGGATTGTCAGACCCCCACCAATGTGATATTGATGACCTATCCTAAAAATAAGCTCATTAGCATCTAAGTCCTGGACAAACCCTTTAACTTGTAGACTACTACAGTAATAACGTATTTTTCGAATTATAAGACGCACTTTTCCTTCCAAAAATTTGGGAGGAATATGAGGGGTGCATCTTATCCGAATGTAGCTTACCGGGGGGTGGTGGAGAATGGTCACAGGAGGCAGGGGCAATGCTGTGGCAGCTGTGCTGGTGCGTGCTGCGGACGGTGAGGCAGGGGCCATCCTGAAAATGTCGGAGGTGCGCGCTTCAAATAATGGCGCACGGAGTCGGGAGCTTTCGATTCAAGATTTCATCTACGCATGCGCCGCCTCCACCCCACTGATGTCCCAGCAGCGACTTAAGAAACATGGCGCCTGGAGGTGGCGTGTGTGCAGATGAGATCTCGGCACATCATTGAGCTGATAACTCAATATCTGCGCATGCGCCGACTCTGGGCGCCATGTCTTTGGAGCCCGCACCGACGACAGTTTCTGGATGTTCCTGGTCACAGCACCCGCTGCAGCATCTCCCTACTCCACACCTGCCCCTGGCTCCTGTGACCCTGCTCCACCGTTACCCTCTGAAAAACACCGGATTATAATACGGACCCCATTTTTTTTTTTTTTTTTACCTTTTCTCCCTCTAAATTTGGGGTGCATCTTATAAACCGAAAAATGTGGTAATTATTATCTATGGAGCTTTTCTTACACTACGGATATTTAATATAATATTTATTCATTTATATAGCGCTATTGGTTCCACAGCGCTTTACATACATTGTGAGCCCCAATGGGGACAGTGTGTCCAATCTAAATTCCCTATCTGTATGTTTTTGGAGTGTGGGAGGAAATCGGAGACCCCGGAGGAAACCCACGCAAACACGGGGAGAACATACAAACTCCTTGCAGATGGTGTCCTTGGTGGGATTTGAACCCAGGACCCCAGCGCTGCAAGACTGCAGTGCTAACCACTGAGCCACCACAAGACTGCAGTGCTAACCACTGAGCCACCGTGCCGCCCATATATATAAACCTCTTTCTCGGTGGATCGGACATCCATTGGTTTTTGGTGTCTCCGGTCTTGTGATCGCACAGGTGACCTGTTCCTTACCTGAGTGACACGCACTACTTTCTTCTCCACGTTGGCTACAAGCTCCACTGTAAGACAAAGGAGTATATATTATATTCAGGTCAATTACACTGTAATAAGTAATGGATTCTAGTTGCCGTTATAGAGATGGAAACATTGTACAGCCAGAAATTATATGGCATTTGATTGAGTTCCTTCCCTACCAGGTGCACGGAGCGGGCTCAGGAGCTTAGACCGTACCAAACCTGCCAAATGTCAGCTGTATCATACAGCCAGCATCAGGATGTAAAAGCAGCTATTAATAATAATTTTATTCATTTATATAGCGTTATTAATTCTGCAGCGCTTTACATACATTGGCAACACTGTCCCCATTGGGGCTCACAATCTAGAGTCCCTATCTGTATGTCTTTGGAGTGTGGGAGAAAACCGGAGTGCCCGGAGGAAACCCACGCAAACATGGGGAGAACATACAAACTCCTTGCAGATGGTGTCCTTGGTAGGATTTGAACCCAGGACCCCAGCGCTGCAAGGCTGCAGTGCTAACCACTGAGCCACCACAAGACTGCAGTGCTAACCACTGAGCCACCACAAGACTGCAGTGCTAACCACTGAGCCACCACAAGACTGCAGTACTAACCACTGAGCCACCACAAGACTGCAGTGCTAACCACTGAGCCACCACAAGACTGCAGTACTAACCACTGAGCCACCACAAGACTGCAGTGCTAACCACTGAGCCACCACAAGACTGCAGTGCTAATCACTGAGCCACCGTGCCGCCCTTTAACCCTGTTAAATGATGCTGTCAATTTTTGACAGAGATATATAAGGGTTTGTCCGGTCTAAACTGCTACGTCTGCGGTTACTCTATATATCACTGCAGACTTATGAATCCTCCCAGTGCACGCACTGAGTGCTGCAGGATTTGCCGGTTCTGAGCCGGGACCGGCGGTCATAAACAAAAAGTGTAGGTTCTTTTTTAGGACTATTTACATCCATAACCCTTTAACATGATAAATAGCACATGGCCCCTAACATGAAGACTAAAACAAGAGGACACTGACCTTGCTGCTTGGAACATTTCCTATCTGTGATGCCGGTCTCTGGCCCTCTCCCCAGGACGACTCCTTCCCCATCTGGAAGCTCTATAGGACTGTGTTTGCCGCCTGCGCTGTGAATGTGGCACTTCATCTCTGCACAGCCATGAAAGAGAAAAGGCAGAGATGTAATTTCATTATTGCGTCTTCACAGACTGTTATATATCATTGAGGAACACATTTCATGTAGACTCGCTCATCACTAGTTACAAGTATCGAGCACCCGAGCATGGTAGTGCCCGCTCATCACTAGTTACAAGTATCGAGCACCCGAGCATGGTAGTGCCCGCTCATCACTAGTTACAAGTATCGAGCACCCGAGCATGGTAGTGCCCACTCATCACTAGTTACCAATACTGAGCACCTGAGCATGGTAGTGCCCAATCATCACTAGTTACCAGTACAGAGCACCCGAGCATGGTAGTGCCCGCTCATCACTAGTTACCAGTACTGAGCACCCGAGCATGGTAGTGCCCAATCATCACTAGTTACGAGTACTGAGCACCCGAGCATGGTAGTGCCCGCTCATCACTAGTTACCAGTACTGAGCACCCGAGCATGGTAGTGCTCACTCATCACTATTTACGAGTACTGAGCACCTGAGCATGGTAGTGCCCACTCATCACTAGTTACGAGTACTGAGCACCCAAGCATGGTAGTGCCCGCTCATCACTAGTTACCAGTACTGAGCACCCGAGCATGGTAGTGCCCGCTCATCACTAGTTACGAGTACCGAGCACCCGAGCATGGTAGTGCTCACTCATCACTAGTGATAACTTGTAGGAGGAGAGCATCAAAATTATGAATTGGCACATGTGGAATGAAATACTTAACAAAAAAGTGTGAAACAACTGAAAATATGTCTTATATTCTAGGTTCTTCAAAGTAGCCCCCTTTTGCTTTGATTACTGCTTTGTACACTCTTGGCATTCTCTTGATGAGCTTCAAGACGTAGTCACCGGAAATGGTTGTCACTTCACAGGTGTGCCCTGTCAGGTTTACTAAGTGGGATTTCTTGCCTTATAAATGGGGTTGGGACCATCAGTTGTGTTGTGCAGAAGTCTGGTGGATACACAGCTGATAGTCCTACTGAATAGACTGTTAGAATTTGTATTATGGCAAGAAAAAAGCAGCTAAGTAAAGAAAAACGAGTGGCCATCATTACTTTAAGAAATGAATGTCAGTCAGTCCGAAAAATTGGGAAAACGTTGAAAGTGTCCCCAAGTGCAGTGGCAAAAACCATCAAACGCTACAAAGAAACTGGCTCACATGAGGACCGCCCCAGGAAAGGAAGACCAAGAGTCACCTCTGCTGCGGAGGATAAGTTAATCTGAGTCACCAGCCTCAGAAATCGCAGGTTAACAGCAGCTCAGATTAGAGAGCAGGTCAATGCCACACAGAGTTCTAGCAGCGGACACATCTATAGAACAACTGTTAAGAGGAGACTGTGCAGCAGCCTTCATGGTAAAATAGCTGCTAGGAAACCACTGCTAAGGACAGGCAACAAGCAGAAGAGACTTGTTTGGACTAAAGAACACAAGTAATGGACATTAGACCAGTGGAAATCTGTGCTTTGGTCTGATGAGTCCAAATTTGAGATCTTTGGATCCAACCACCGTGTCTTTGTGTGAAGCAGAAAAGGTGAACGGATGGACTCTACATGGCTGGTTCCCCCCGTGAAGCATGGAGGAGGAGGTGTGATGGTGGAGGGGGGGGGCCTTTGCTGGTGACACTGTTGGGGATTTAATCAAAATTGAAGGCATACAGAACCAGCATGGCTACCACAGCATCTTGCAGCGGCGTGCTATTCCATCCGGTTTGCGTTTAGTTGGACCATCATTTATTTTTCAACAGGACAATGACCCCAAACACACCTCCAGGCTGTGTAAGGGCTATTTGACTAAGGAGAGTGATGGGGTGCTACGCCAGATGACCTGGCCTCCACAGTCCCCAGACCTGAACCCAATCGAGATGGTTTGGAGTGAGCTGGACCGCAGAGTAAAGGCAAAAGGCCAACAAGTGCTAAGCATCTCTGGGAACTCCTTCAAGACTGTTGGAAAACCATTTCCGGTGACTACCTCTTGAAGCTCATCAAGAGAATGCCAAGAGTGTGCAAAGCAGTAATCAAAGCAAAAGGCGGCTACTTTGAAGAACCTAGAATATAAGACATATTTTCAGTTGTTTCACACTCTTTTGTTAAGTATTTCATTCCACATGTGATAATTCATAGTTTTGATGCCTTCAATGTGAATCTACAATTTTCAGAGTCATGATAATAAAGAAAACTCTTTGAATGAGAAGGTGTGTCCAAACTTTTGGTCTGTACTGTTTATATGTATAAAATATAATAATAAACACGGTTTATAGGAGGGAAATCTCAGACTTGCACATTATGCATGAGCAGCGGGGTGCAGAGACCACACTGCAGCCTCCGGCGTTTCCGCCTTGCAGGACAAGTCTGGGCGCATCACTTTCAGGTAGCACAACTTTCTAAACCACAGCTGTAAACTACATTTCCCAGAATGCACTGCAGTCTGACGAATAAAAGCATTCTTTATGGATGTCTGTGAGCCGATATTGCACAACCCGATCCCCCGATATCGCACAGACCTAGCCCCTCCGACCGCGCTCCCCACAAACTGACCTGACCGACACAGCCCTCAGCAGCCAGGCGCTTCTCTCTCAGCACTTCCGTGTTTGGCCGCTGGGTGGCGCGCAGGTGCAGCATAGTAAACATTCCGCCACAACCGGAACAACGCGCGATGGTTCCGGGGCAGAATCCACACACACAATTGTTATTTGCTGTTATCGTTGGTCACTGTACTCGGAGCGTTTTTTGATACATTTTTGTATACAGATTTTAGTGAAGCTGACAACTAACATGTCAGCAGTTATAGCTCCCTTGTACAGGGTGTATGGAGCGTATACAGAGTGCATAGAGCGTGTACAGGTTGTATGGAGCCTGTATAGAGTGCACGGAGCGTGTACAGTGTGCATGGAGCGTGTACAGGGTGTATGGCAAGTATATAGGGTGTATGGAGCGTGTACAGGGTGTATGGAGCGTGTACAGTGTGCATGGAGCGTGTACAGGGTGGATGGAGCGTGTACAGGGTGTATGGAGCGTGTACAGGGTGGATGGAGCGTGTACAGTGTGCATGGAGCGTGTACAGGGTGGATGGAGCGTGTACAGTGTGCATGGAGCGTGTACAGGGTGTATGGAGCGTGTACAGGGTGTATGGAGCGTGTACAGGGTGTATGGAGCGTGTACAGGGTGTGTGGAGCGTGTACAGGGTGTGTGGAGCGTGTACAGGGTGTGTGGAGCGTGTACAGGGTGTGGAGCGTGTACAGGGTGTGTGGAGCGTGTACATGATGTATGGAGTGTGTACAGAGTGTGTGGAGCACGTAGAGGGTGTATGGAGCGTATACAGAGAGTATAGAACGTGTACAGGGTGTGTGGAGCGTGTACAGTGTGTATGGAGCGTGTACAGGGTGTATGGAGCGTGTACAGGGTGTATGGAGCGTGTACAGTGTGTATGGAGCGTGTACAGGGTGTATGGAGCGTGTACAGGGTGTATGGCGCGTGTACAGTGTGCATGGAGCGTGTACAGTGTGCATGGAGCGTGTACAGTGTGCATGGAGCGTGTACAGGGTGCATGGAGCGTGTACAGGGTGTATGGAGCGTGTGCGTGTACAGGATGTATGGAGTGTGTACAGGGTATGTGGAGCGTGTACAGGTTGTATGGAGCCTGTATAGAGTGCATAGAGTGTGTACAGTGTGGATGGAGCGTGTACAGGGTGTATGGAGCATGTACAGTGTGCATAGAGTGTGTACATTGTGTATGGAGCGTGTACAGGGTGCATGGAGCGTGTACAGTGTGTATGGAGCGTGTACAGGGTGTATGGTGCATGTACAGGGTGTGTGGAGCGTGTACAGGGTGTGTGGAGCGTGTACAGGGTGTGTGGAGCGTGTACATGATGTATGGAGTGTGTACAGAGTGTTTGGAGCGTATACAGAGAGTATAGAACATGTACAGGGTGTATGGAGCGTGTACAGGGTGCATGGAGCGTGTACAGGGTGTATGGAGCGTGTGCGTGTACAGGATGTATGGAGCGTGTACAGGGTATGTGGAGCGTGTACAGGGTGTATGGAGCGTGTACAGAGTGTGTGGAGCGTGTACAGTGTATGGAGCGTATACAGAGTGTATAGAACGTGTACAAGCTGTATGGAGCATATACAGTGTATAAAGTGTACAGAGTGTATGGAGCGTGTGCAGAGTGTATAAAGTGTACAGGGTGTATGGAGCGTGTACAGTGTGCATGGAGCGTGTACAGGGTGTATGGAGCGTGTGCGTGTACAGGATGTATGGAGCGTGTACAGGGTGTGTGGAGCGTGTACAGGGTGTATGGAGCGTGTACAGAGTGTGTGGAGCATGTACAGAGTGTGTGGAGCATGTACAGTGTGTATGGAGCGTATACAGAGTGTATAGAACGTGTACAAGTAATGTTTCTGGATTGAAATGAGGTTTATTGTACTAACAGAAAATGTGCAATCTGCATTTAAACAAAATTTGACCGGTGCAAAAGTATGGGCACCCTTATCAATTTCTTGATTTGAACACTCCTAACTACTTTTTACTGACTTACTAAAGCACTAAATTGGTTTTGTAACCTCATTGAGCTTTGAACTTCATAGGCAGGTGTATCCAATCATGAGAAAAGGTATTTAACCCCTTAACGACCTTTGACGTACTGAGTACGTCATGGTGACATGGTGCTAAACGACCCATGACGTACTCAGTACGTCATGGCGAAATCGCGGTCCCGAAGCCCCGGGGAGTGAAATTTGTTTAATTAAACGGTAGATTCGGGAAGGAGGGGACCTCTGCCTGACCTCAGGAGGGGTGGTGCCTCCTCCCCGAACGTACAGAGGCTGTGATTGGCTGACGAACGCCGCTCAGCCAATTACAGCCACTGTAATGTTCCAGCCATTGAAAATGGCTGGAACATTGAAATCCAGCCCTGATCAGTGCTGCTGTAGCACTGGCCATTGGCTGGAGCTGGGTAATCGATGCTTCACCCGCCCCCAGCTCTGATTGGAGAGACCGGTCTTGTGACCGCTCTCTCCAATCAATGTGGATCTGCGGCCTGTGACCGTCCCTGGAAGCTGAGGAGAGCGGTAAGTTGCTGTCCCCGCCGCCCACCCCTGTCCCCGATCGCCCCGCCGCTGCTCCTGATCCACCGCTGTCTCCGATCGCCCCGCCGCTGCTCCCGCTCCACCGCTGTCCCCGGCGCCATGCTCCCGCTCCACCGCTGTCCCCGGCGCCATGCTCCCGCTCCACCGCTGTCCCCGGCGCCATGCTCCCGCTCCACCGCTGTCCCCGGCGCCATGCTCCCGCTCCACCGCTGTCCCCGCCGCTGCTCCCGTGCACCGCTGTCCCCGCCGCTGTCTCCGATCGCCCCGCCGCTGCACGCGCTCCACTGCTGTCTCCGCCACTGCTCCCGATGCACCGCTGTCCCCGCCGCTGTCTCCGATCGCCCCGCCGCTGCTCCCGATCCACCGCTGTCCCCGCCGCTGTCTCCGATTGCCCCGCCGCTGCTCCCGATCCACCGCTGTCCCCGGCGCCACGCTCCTGATCCACCGCTGTCCCCGGCGCCATGCTCCCGCTCCACCGCTGTCCCCGCCGCTGCTCCCGATGCACCGCTGTCCCCGCCGCTGTCTCCAATCGCCCCGCTGCTGCTCCCGCTCCACCGCTGTCCCCGCCGCTGCTCCCGATGCACCGCTGTCCCCGCCGCTGCTCCCGATCCACCGCTGTCCCCGGCGCCATGCTCCCGATCCACCGCTGTCCCCGGCGCCATGCTACCGATCCACCGCTGTCTCCGGCGCCATGCTCCCGATCCACCGCTGTCCCCGCCGCCGCTCCCGATCCACCGCTGTCCCCGGCGCCATGCTCCCGCTCCACCGCTGTCCCCGCCGCCGCTCCCGATCCACCGCTGTCCCCGCCGCCGCTCCCGATCCACCGCTGTCCCCGCCGCCATGCTCGCCACTGTCCCCGCCGCCGTCGCACCCACCTTTTTCAGCCGCTGCTGCCCCCGAATCGGCCCCCACTGTTCCCGATCGGCGGCCGCCGCCACCTCCTTCATCGGCTGCCCCTTCTCCATTGCCACACCTCCTATCCCTCCATGTGCTGCAAGCCACCCTCCCCCCACGTGGGGCGAGGGTGGCTTGCAGCACATGTGGGGGGAGGGTGGCTGGCTTGCAGCACATGTGGGGGGAGGGTGGCTGGCTTGCAGCACATGTGGGGGGATGGTGGCTGGCTTGCAGCACATGTGCTGCAAGCCACCCTCCCCCCACATGTGCTGCAAGCCACCCTCCCCCCACATGTGCTGCAAGCCACCCTCCCCCTACATGTGCTGCAAGCCACCCTCCCCCTACATGTGCTGCAAGCCACCCTCCCCCCACATGTGCTGCAAGCCACCCTCCCCCCACATGTGCTGCAAGCCACCCTCCCCCTACATGTGCTGCAAGCCACCCTCCCCCTACATGTGCTGCAAGCCACCCTCCCCCCACATGTGCTGCAAGCCACCCTCCCCCCACATGTGCTGCAAGCCACCCTCCCCCTACATGTGCTGCAAGCCACCCTCCCCCTACATGTGCTGCAAGCCACCCTCCCCCCGGGGCCCCCCCTCCTCCATGTGCCATCTCTCTCTCCCATCAGACTCTGCCCCCCTCCCCGATCTGCTGCCTGCTCTCTCCCATTTTCCATCTACTGCCCCCTCTCACCCTCCTCGATCTGTTGCCTCCTTCATCTGCTGCCTCTTCTGTCTGCTGTGATCCTGCTGCCTAGATCCATCCTGTAAGGTAGGTATCCCCATCTCACCTCCCCCCCCCATCCTCTGCCGCTCCTCCATCCACTGCGCCATTTCCCATCCATCCGCTGCGCCATTTCCCATCATCCATCCGCTGCGCCCTTTCCCATCCTCTGCCGCTCCTCCACCCGCTGCGCCCTTTCCCATCTTCCATCCGCTGCGCCCTTTCTCATCTGCCGCCCCGCCCTCTCGCATCGCATTATCCAGCGCAGTTGCTCGCTTCCAGACTGCAGTGGATGATGCGATGCGAGACTCGTGCATTGCTCTCACGTTTGGCACTGGTCTTAGTGGCAGGCGCTCATTTTTTTTTTTTATTTTTTTTACTGATGTCTGTATTTTTTATTTCGCCAAACTAATTTTTTTTGTATGGGGGGGGGTCTAGTTTCCAAAATGGGATCACATGTGGGGGAGCTCCATTGTTTAGGCACCTCAGGGGGTCTCCAAATGAAACATGGCGTCTGCTAATAATTCCAATCAATTTTACTGTGAAATGGCGCTCCTTCTCTTCTGAGCCCCGCCGTACGCCCAAACAATTGATTTCCACCACATATGAGGTATCGTCGTACTCAGGAGAAATTGCACAATACATTTTATGGTGCATTTTTTCCTGATACCCTTGTGGAAAAAAAAGCTACCTGTTTGAAAAAACAATTTTGTGGTAAAAAAAAAGAATAAAATATTTTCACGGCTGAACATTACAAACGTTTGTGAAGCCTCCAGGGGATCAAAGTGCTCACTAAACAGCTAGATAAATTCCATGAGGGCTCTAGTTTCCAAAATGGGGTCAATTGTGGGGGAGCTCCATTGTTTAGGCACTTCAGGGGGGTCTCCAAACGCAACATGGCGTCCGCTAATAATTCCAACCAATTTTGCTGTGAAATGGCGCTCCTTGCCTTCCGAGTCCTGCCGTGCGCCTAAACATTTGATTTCCACCACATATGGGGTATCTGCGTACTCAGGAGAAAATGCACAATACATTTTATGGTGCATTTTTTCCTGATACCCTTGTGATAAAAAAAGCTACCTGGTTGAAGCAACAGTTTTGTGGTAAAAAAAAAATTTTTTCTTTTCACGGCTCAACGTTATAAACTTCTGTGAAGCCCCCAGGTGTTCAAAGTGCACATCAAACATCTAGAAAAAATATTTGAGGGCTCTAGTTTCCAAAATGGGGTCACTTATGGGGGAGCTCCATTGTTTAGGCACCTCAGGGGGTCTTCAAACCCGACATGGCGTCCGCTAATGAGTGCAGCTAATTTTGCACTCAAAAATTCAAATGGCGCTCCTTGCCTTCCGAGTCCTGCTGTGTGCCCAAACATTTGATTACCACCACATATGGGGTATCTGCGTACTCAGGAGAAAATGCACGATACATTTTATGATGCAATTTTCCTGATACCCTTGTGAAAATACTATTTTTTTATGGCTAAAGTAACATTTTTGTGTTAAAAAAGTAAAATTTTCATTTTTTCGTCTACATTGCTTTGGTTGCTGTGAAGCTCCTAAAGGGTTAATAAACTTCTTGGATGTGGTTTTGAGCAGAGTGAGGGGTGCAGATTTTAGAATTGGATCACTTTTGGGTATTTTCTGTCGCCTAGGTTTCTCAAATCACTCCAAATGTGATGTGGTACCTAAAAAATTTTTTTTTGTAAATTTTGTTGGAAAAATGAGAAATTGGTGATGAACTTTGAACCCTTCTAACTTCCTAATGGAAATTTTTTTTTTCAAAAATTGCGCTGGTGTAAAGTAGACATGTGGGAAATGTTATATAGTAACTATTTTGTGTGACATATCTCACAGATTTATGGGCATAAAATTTTCAAATTTTGAAAATTGCAAAATTTTCAAAATTTTCGCCAAATTTCCGAAATTTTCACAAATAAACGCAAAACATATCGGCCTAAATTTACCACTGACATGAAGTACAATATGTCACGAAAAAACAATCTCAGAATCGCCAGGATCCGTTGAAGTGTTCCAGAGTTATAACCTGTCAAAGTGACACTGGTCAAAATTGCAAAAAATGGCCGGGTCTTTAAGGTGAAAACAGACTGGGGGCTGAAGGGGTTAAGGTGGCCACTTGCAATCTAGAAATATTACTGTGTCCATCAGTTATTAGATATATGAAACTGAAATAGCTGTTGCAAAAACCCAAATTGTTATAAAGAAAAAAGGTTAACATTAATAGGGGTGCCCAAACTTTTTCATATGACTGTATATACCAGGAGGAGGACATATATACCGAGAAGGGGACAAATAAACAAGGATGGGGATATATATGTACAGTATATACCAAGAGGGGGCTAGGAAGGGGACATATATACCAGAAGGAGGACACATATGCTAGGAAGGGGAAAAATAAACCAGGATGGGGACATATATACCAGAATGGGCCGAGGAGGTGGACATATATACCAGTATGGGGATATATACCAGGAGGGGGATATATATATATATATATATATATATATATATATATATATATATATATATATATATATATATACTAGCTGTAGTACCTAGGTGTTGCCCGGGAAAGTAACTGTCTCTCTGTCTCTCTTCCAGTCTCTGTCTGTCTGTCTCTTTCCTTGCCTGTCTCTGTGTGTCTGTCTGTGTCTATCTCTCTGTCTCTGTATCAGTCTCTCTGTCTCTCTCTATCTTTGTGTCTCTGTGTATGTCTCTCTCTATCTCTGTGTCTGTCTGTCTCTATCTCTGTGTTTGTCTCTCTCTATCTCTCTGTCTGTCTCTTTCCAGGTCTGTCTCTTTCCAGGTCTGTCTCTTTCCAGGTCTGTCTCTTTCCAGGTCTGTCTCTTTCCAGGTCTGTCTCTTTCCCCGGTCTGTCTCTTTCCCCGGTCTGTCTCTTTCCCCGTCTGTCTCTCTGTCTGTCTCTTTCCCCGTCTGTCTCTTTCTCCGTCTTTCCCTGTCTGCCTTTGTCTCTCTGTCTGTCTCTTTTGCTTTCTGTCTCTTTCCAGGTCTGTCTCTTTCCCCATCTGTCTCTTTCCCCATCTTTCTCTTTCCCTGTCTGTCTCTTTCCTTGTCTGTCTTTGTCTGTCTCTTTCCTTGTCTGTCTCTCTCTGTCTCTTTCCCTGTCTGTCTCTTTCCCCTTCTCTTTCCCTGTCTGTCTTTGTCTGCCTCTCTGTCTATCTCATTCCCTGTCTGTCTTTTTCCCCGTCTGTCTCTTTCCCTGTCTGTCTCTTTCCCCATGTGTCTTTCTTTCTGTCTGTCTGGCTTTTTTTTCCCTATCTGACTCTGTGTGTGTCTCTGTCTCTTTCCCTGTGTGCCTCTTTCTCTGTATGTGCCTGTCTGTCTGTCTCTGTCTGTCTGTCTCTCTGTCTGTGTCTGTTTCTGTCTGTCTCTATCTGTCATCCCACCGACATCATATAACCTCACACATAAGCTTCTTATACTATGAATGTCCTTTGTTCCTATAGTAACCAATCACAGCTCCTATTAATAGCCTGTAGCTCGCAGCTCCGTTTAATGGAGGCATGTTTTTTGGAGAGTAACAGTAAAGCGCGGGGTTACATTTTCTTGTCAAAACATAGTCTATGACGTTCCCTGAATCACATGGGGTGTCTGCAAAAGTTTGTGATTGTACATGCAACGGTGCGGATTCCTTTAGCAGACACACACACATACATACACTCACACACAAATACATACACACATACACTCAGCTTTATATATATATATATATATATATATATATATATATATATATATACACACACACAGACACCTACTGCCACATTTATGGAGATGCTCCACAGCCAGGTATTGTGTTTTGGGATGATATTATTTATATACGGACACTGCCTTGTTTAATAGTTATTGTGCATTCTATTATCAGTGCCCTGATACTTCATTGGGGATAAGTGCAGGATTATTATGTCCATCCCCCTATTTCTTCCATTCTTTTGCTCTTGTCTATTATGTGTTTAACCTTTTGTTAATGTTTTGCGTCAGTAACAGCCATGATTATATATAAATAGCTGGATGTGCAAAATTTTTTATTAGTCCCACTACCACAATAAAATAATACCAGCATAGTAAAACAAATGGGTAATGAATGACACAACATGAAAGCAACCCTAGGTTTCTTCAGCAGGAAACATCATAGCTGCAACTGAAAAGACACCACAGCTATGCAGAGTCAAGCTCCTTCACCGTGGTCAGTATAGAGAATCTATCACCAGCATGGAGTAAAGGCAGGAGTGGGTATATATAGCAGAAGGGCTATCAAAAATCATGATTTTTCAAATTGGAAACTGCTTAAGAAAATATTCCTTCTTTAGTTTTTGAAACAAATTTTTAAAGCATTTTGGAAGGTTTTCTCCTGAAGCATTTTGATTGGACAGTGTCTAGTTAGGAGTGGATTCCATCAGGAGCTACTTCTTGGAAGTGATATGCATTTTTTTTTTGTATCATACCAGTCGTTTATCAAAACTGGATATCATTTATCGAAAATCTCAATTTTTGCAAAGTGTAGGGGAACACCCTGTTTTGCACTAGTAGTAATTTTACACTAGAGGGCGCCCAAGCTTTAAAAGTCAAAGCTCAATTCTTGCTCTAGTACAAATTACGTGTCCACAAGAAAAGAGTGATTGAAGCCAATGGGTGGTAACCCGATTACTGGACAGATGTACCCACACACCCATATGGTGAACATTACTGCATAGCAATTCAGAGGGAGGCACAAAGCTATGCTGAGAAATAGTGAATGAAAAACGAGGGCTTGGATGCCAACAAAGCTTAACACACTCTCCTTATACAGCCCAGTTTACACCTGACCCCTTATATTGTTAAAACCCAACCTTATCTGACAGCAGTAAAATGTCTCAAAGGTTGTAGCAGTCATAGGGCTATTCAGAGATCTTTACATTGTTTCAAAAGGTTGGTGCCATCATCCTTACCCCTGTGCATTGTGACTACGCAGCACTCTGGGTTTTTTTTCATTTTCATACTTAGTAGCACTACCATGCTCAAGGGCTCAGTACTGGTAACAAGTGATGAGTGAGCACAACCATGCTCAGGTACTCAGTACTCCCAACTAGTGATGAGCGGGCACTACCATGCTCAGGTACTCAGTACTCCCAACTAGTGATGAGCGGGCACTACCATGCTCGGGTGCTCAGTACTGGTAACTAGTGATGAGCGGGCACTACCATGCTCGGGTGCTCTGTACTGGTAACTAGTGATGAGCGGGCACTACCATGCTCAGGTGCTCAGTACTCGTAACTAGTGATGAGCGGGCACTACCATGCTCAGGTGCTCTGTACTGGTAACTAGTGATGAGCGGGCACTACCGTGCTCAGGTGCTCAGTACTCGTAACTAGTGATGAGCAGGCACTACCATGCTCAGGTGCTCAGTATTCATAACTAGTGATGAGCGGGCACTACCATGCTCAAGGGCTCGGTACTGGTAACTAGTGATGAGCGGGCACTACCATGCTCAAGGGCTCGGTACTGGTAACTAGTGATGAGCGGGCACTACCATGCTCGGGTGCTCAGTACTGGTAACTAGTGATGAGCGTGCACTACCATGCTCAGGTGCTTAGTACTGGTAACTAGTGATGAGCGGGCACTACCATGCTTAAGGGCTCGGTACTGGTAACTAGTGATGAGCGGGCACTACCATGCTTGGTTGCGCAGTACTCATAACTAGTGATGAGTGAGCACTACCATGCTCGGGTGCTCAGTACTCGTATTGAGCAGGTTGGACACTCAGTTGGGCTCAACTCGAGTACTGAGTATAATTGAAGTCAATGGGAAACTCAAACATTTTTCAAGAAGATTTCAGTACTTGAGTAGAGCCAGTTTGAGCGTCCAACTGCTCATTATGAGCATGGAGCACCCGAGCATGGTGGTGCCAGATTGTCACTAGTTACGAGTACCGAACACCCAAGCATGGTAGTGCCCGCTCATCACTAGTTACGAGAATCAAACACCCAAGCATGGTAGTGCTCGTGTGGCGCCGTTGTGGCTTCAGTCGCCACAGGGTACTGCATCTCTTTTAAGATGCAGTATTCATTCCGGGTAAGAGGAGGTTAATCGCTGGTGTTTGTTTCACTTAAACAAAATCCAGTCAGTGAGTCAGCCAGTTACACAACTCAGGAAGCCAGGCTGGGAAATTCCCGGTTACCAGGACAACAGCCACTATGAGTCATCAAGAAGGTGGGGGCTGACTGAGGGAGTAGGTGCAGACAAACAGTTTCAGTTGAGAATAGTCTGAGACTTTGAACCACACGGTACTTAGAAGGAGTGCTTCAGAGATCTTCTAGGTAGAACCGGCCAGACTGGAGAGGCCGAGAGGCAACCGGTGGAGATGGTGAGACAGAGGAGGACATGGTAGCTGGAGGTCGAGCCTAACCGTTCCCACAGTGCCAGCACTGACAGGGTGCAGAAGCCCTAGGGCAGATCATACTTTATGTTGTCTGCCAGAATCTGCAGGGAACAAGGATTTCAAGTCCCATTGCCCACGATCCATTTTCACAGAGCACAGTGACACCGAGGATCCGCACCACCTGCATACGGGACGGGACACTTAATAGATACACTGGGGTCCCCAAGCTGCTTCAAGCCATGGGGATCCACCACTAAGAGCAAGGAAGGGAGGTCTCGCACTCCACAGACACTTGTGATTGCCTCTGATTTACCCGGGACCGGCTGAGGCCCATCGCGGCGGAGAGCAGCACCTCCAGGGCATCTTACGAACTGTGAGTAAAGAGAACTTTGAACCGCATCCCCCTGTGTTGTCCCTGTCTTTGCTGGCGCCGTCGCCCTGCGCGACGGCGCTCCCGTGGACCACTGCCCTCGTCATCCACCAGGGTCCGCTCCACCTGTGGGGAGCGACACCATCCCGGCTGCCATAACACCCGGCCCGGTGAGAAATTCTACAGTGGCGGCTACTCCCTGGCCGCATACCAAAGGTGGTGTCACGACAAACTTTCCCAATCACCCCACTTTCCCTTCATTTGCTGTACGCCTCATGGCAACGGAACCGGACAAGGCCACCCGTGACATCACCTGACCCAACCCTCAACGGCCTGGCAACAAGAAGGGTTAACCACCTGCCCTGTGGGGCGCTACACTCGCTCATCACTAGTTACGAGTACTGAGCACCCGAGCATGGTAGTGCCCGCCCATCACTAGTTACGAGTACAGAGCACCCGAGCATGGTAGTGCCTGCTCATCACTAGTTACGAGTACCGAGCATGGTAGTGCCTGCTCATCACTAGTTATGAGTACCGAGCATGGTAGTGCCCGCTCGTCACTAGTTACCAGTACCGAGCACCCGAGCATGGTAGTGCTCACTCATTACTAGTTACGAGTAGTGAGCACCCGAGCATGGTAGTGCCCACTCATCACTAGTTACGAGTACTGAGCATGGTAGTGCTCGCTCATCACTAGTTACGAGTACTGAGCACCCGAGCATGGTAGTACCCACTCATCACTAGTTACGAGTACTGAGCACCCAAGCATGGTAGTGCACGCTCATCACTAGTTACAAGTACAGAGCACCTGAGCATGGTAGTGCCCGCTCATCACTAGTTACGAGTACAGAGCACCTGAGCATGGTAGTGCTCACTCATCACTAGTTACCAGTACTGAGCACCCGAGCATGGTAGTGCCAGCTCATCACTAGTTACGAGTACTGAGCACCTGAGCATGGTAGTGCCCGCTCATCACTAGTTACAAGTATAGAGCACCTGAGCATGGTAGTGCCCGCTCATCACTAGTTACAAGTACAGAGAACCCGAGCATGGTAGTGCCCGCTCATCACTAGTTACAAGTATAGAGCACCTGAGCATGGTAGTGCCCGCTCATGACTAGTTACAAGTACAGAGAACCCGAGCATGGTAGTGCTCACTCATTACTAATTACGAGTACCGAGCACCCGAGCATGGTAGTGCCCGGTCATCACTGGTTTGTTTTTGCAATCTTCCATCAGAAATTTGACTGCAAAAGACAAACAGGATGGGCGAATTATTAAGAAAGAAGTGCTCAATGGAGTATAGTCACTGGTTAATTAAGCAGCAGTCTATTCTTAATGAATTACATGTGTCTGTTAGGCTAGTTTCACACATCGCCGGTTTACCGGTTCCGGCGCACGCCAGCGTCGCGGGCGGGGAGGACGCTGCGCTCACCCACTGCTCGGGTCCGGCCGCTGCTGCTGCTCGTTCGGTCGGTGGCTCGAGCGGTGGGCCGGATCCCGGGGACTCGAGCGGCGCTCCTCGCCCATGAGTGAAAGGGGTGGTTTGGTTTAGGGATGTTGTCTGTGACACCACCCACGGTTTGTTGTGAGGTTGGGACACCACCGCTGCTCTTTACGGGGATCCCAGGAGCGTTGACAGGGATCAGCTGAGATGTTTTCTCCCCTCCGTGGGTAGGGGGGTTTTGGTGGTCCCGGGGCCCGGTGGTGGAGGTCGGAAGGTGGGTTGCGGGGCTGGGCCAGGTGCAGGGTCGCGGGGCAGCGCAATGCCAGACGGCACGGTGGTACTCACTCAGACAGTAACGCACACGGAGTCTCTGGTAAAACAAACGGCTGGATGGACGAGTCCCACAGACGGCTGCGGCGGTCACTCCCGGTAGGTTGGCGGTAACTGTCTCTCCCTGCACCGGTGTTCTGTTCTCGGCCCCAATGGCTTCCCACTGATAGCCCGTTCCCCAGCGGTATGTTGGCTAAGGGAGCCCTTCCTTTGCCTGCAGGCTCTGGCCCTGGGAGCTCTAGCTCTGGCGGTAGCTTTATCTCCCTCACGGTTTGGACGGTTGCCTTCAGTCGGGTCTTTACTGCTGGGAAACCTCGGAGGTTCCCGTCGCTGACGGATTTGACCGGTTTAACGGCGACTCCTAGCCTGGTCGGGGTCTGTAGGCCCTGCCGGATGGTGCTGGCTTCTCTTTGCTCCCCGGTTCGGTACCGGCGGGCCACCGCCCGTCCCCGGTCCTCACGGTTGTGCGTCAATCGGCCTCTCCTGCAGACGGTCACCACCGTCTGACAACCTTGCTGTTTCTGTGCCCGGGCCACGTACCCAGACACGGCCAGTCAGCTCCTCTACTACCACCTCCCTGACTCAACTCCAAAACTGATCTGCCCTCTTTTTCCCGCCTCCAGGACTGTGAACTCCTCGGTGGGTGGAGCCAACCGCCTGGCACCGCCCCACCTGGCGTGGACATCAGCCCCTGGAGGGAGGCAACAAGGATTTGTGTCTGACCTTGATGTTCCTAACTGGGGTGTAGGGTGTGTTGTTGCAGTACCTGTGACGTCCTGGCTTGTCCAGGGCGCCACATTCCCCTTTGGTTAATGCAAACCGTCCGCGGGCTGCTCGTCCATCACCGGTTTTATTTTCACAACTAGGAAAAATAGAAAACAGTAAAACATATAAAACACAAGCATTCTTTATAAACTTCCCTTAACGGGAGGCACTTTCTTTTAATGTTTCTAAACGGTAGTCAATTTTTATTAACGGTAATGGCTTCCGCTCTCCCCCCGCCCAAACAACCTGGTCCTGATGCTGCCCCTAAGAAGAGGGCAGCACCCCTTGTCCAGAACCAAATTGCCCAAGCGGGTACGGTCTCTTTCAGGGGACCCACGTCCATGGGGGACACCTGACCCCCGGAGGATCGCCACCGGTTACGGTAGTGGAGGGCATGGGCCATCCCTTTCCTCCAGGCCCATCCTCCCAAATCAGCCTCTCCGGAGGCGGTCACGGTATTAAACCAACAAATATATTTACATGCCACTAAGTTTGTGGTTGCCCTGCAAGTTCTCAGGCTTTTCCGTAAGAAGTTCCTTATGCAACGGTTGCAGAAACTCCTTACGGGGACTAGTTGCCGGCAACGGCCGGTTCAATCACGGTGTCAATCTGATAAACTTCTTCGGTTGATTCAATCTTATCATTCAACAACATTTAACAACATACAAGAACATCACACCCCTAAATGTTAGTCTCCCTGTACCTAAGCGGGGGTCGACCTAGGTTGGGACGTGTGGACCTACGGGGGCCAAGGTTGGTGGTGGTAGGCAGTGGAGTAGAGGGCACAGCTTAGCCCCTCCCCCCGGCTATCATGTGGAGCAGGCAGAGGCATAGGGGAGCTGGGTACAGGCACATCCCTGGGCGCTGGGGCATTAACGGCCACTTCCATCTCTTTTTCCTCCACGGGTTGTGGGAACAGTATTACAGGAAGGATCACTGCGCCGTTCTGTGTTGGCCAATCGGCTGGGAAATCGCCCATCATGGTGTGGATTACCCCTTTCTCCTTCTCCTCAGCTGGTTCGGTGGCCGGGGCTTCAGTTGCCGTCCTCAATGGTGGGGGACACCTCTTCAGGTGATCTCGGGAAACCGTGGCCGAAGTCTTCCCCTGGTCACGGCTAATCTGGTAGGCCTTTCCCCTCTCCCAATTGGTGGGTTGTATTACATACGGGGCCTCCCCCCACTGGTCGTCTAGCTTGTGGGTCCTTTGCTTTCGCTTCAAGACGACATCTCCGGGCATGAAGGGACCTGCAGCCGCCTTTTTGTTGAAGCACTGCTCTTGTTGCTTCCGACTCTGGCACAAATTCTTTTCTACATAGTCCTGGACCTGTCGGTACTGTGCTCTTCATTTAATGTCCCATCCCGCGGTCGAAGGGAGCGCTTCTGGGGCCTCCAACCCCATCTCTAGGTCCTCTGGCAGTCGACCGGGCCGAGCTCTCATCAGGTACGCCGGTGTGCACTTTGTAGAGCTAGAAGGAATATTGTTGTACATATCGACCAGGTCAGGTAGTTTCTTTGGCCATAGGTTCTGCTCCTCCAGCGGCAACGTCTTGAGGAGGTTCAGGACCAAGTGGTTCATCTTCTCGCACATGCCATTGGTTTGGGCGTGGTAAGGCGTGGTCCGAATTTTCTTGCAACCGTACAGCTGGCAGAATTCTTGGAACACCTCCGCTTCAAAGGCCGGGCCCTGATCGGTAAGTACCTTCTCTGGGTATCCATGTGGCTGACAGAAATAGGCCTGGAATGCTCTAGCGGCGGTACGGCCGGTCAGGTCCTTGACTGGGACAACCACCATAAATCTTGAATAGTGGTCCACAATGGTCAGGGCATAAGTATACCCACTTCGGCTAGGGGTGAGCTTCACATGGTCGAGGGCCACCAGCTCCAGCGGTTGATGTGTAACGATTGGGCGTAGCGGGGCCTTCTGGCTGGCCTCATCCCTTCTTCTCAGTGTTCAGGGACCGCATTCTCGGCACCAGGCCTCCACAGATTCCCGCATCCCGCTCCAATAGAACCGCTCTCTTAACAGCATTTCCAGCTTTTTCCACCCAAAGTGTCCCGCACCGTCTTGGTATGCCTGGAGGACAGTGGGCACGTTAGCTTGAGGAATCACCAGCTGGCGAACCTTCTCGTGGGTCTTCGAATTGATTAACTCCCGATACAGCTTCACTTGATGCAGGTATAACCGGGTTCGTTCCCGCCACAAGCGTTGGGCCTCGGTAGGGGCAGTAGGGTCCATTCCAGCCGAGCCCTGTTCCACCAGGGTTTTGACCAAGCGGACAGTGGGTGCTTGGTCCTGGGCTTCTTGCCACCCCTTAGTGGGCAGCGGGTCCAGGCTCACCTGTTGTTGATGGACCCGCAACTTCTCGACTGGCGGCCGGTGAAACGCAGGCAGCTCGATCTCTTCGAGGTCATCATCGTCCAGCCCCTCTTCCGACAGGTGGGGCATCCGGGACAGGGCATCGGCGTTGGCATTTGTACGGCCGGCCCGGTATTTGATAGTGAAGTCGTAATTGGCCAGCCTGGCCACCCACCGCTGCTCCAATGCACCCAGCTTGGCTGTATCCAGATGGGTTAGTGGGTTATTGTCCGTGTAAGCGGTGAACTTGGCCGATGCCAGGTGATGGCGGAACCGCTTGGTGATAGCCCACACCAGTGCTAGAAGCTCGAGCTTGAAGGAGCTGTAATTCTCAGGGTTCCTTTCGGTGGGTCGGAGTTTTCGGCTGGCATAAGCGATCACCCTTTCTCTTCCGTCTTGATTCTGGGCCAATACCGCTCCCAAGCCCACATTGCTGGCATCAGTGTAAAGGATGAAGGGGAGGCCGTAGTCGGGGTACGCTAGGATCTCTTCCCCGGTCAACGCCGCCTTCAGCTGGCGGAAGGACTCATCGTGCTTTTCCTCCCACACTAGCGGAGTCCCGGTAGGCCTACCACTCTTGGTCTGTCCCACGAGGAGGTCTTGCATGGGGGCAGCCATCTTTGTGTACCCTTTTATGAAGCGGCGGTAGTAGCCCACTAGGCCCAGGAACTGTCTCACCTCCCTCACCGTAGTCGGCCTCGGCCAGTCCTGTATGGCAGTGATCTTTTCCGGGTCTGGGGCGACGCCTTCCGCGCCCACCACGTGTCCGAGGTACTGTACCCTGGGCTTCAACAGGTGACACTTGGAGGGTTTCAGTTTCAACCCATACTTGGCAAGGTACGCGAACACCTTAGCTAGGTGCTCCAGGTGAGCTTCATATGTCTGTGAGTACACGATTACATCGTCCAGGTACAGCAAGACAGTCTCAAAATTCAGGTGTCCCAGACAGCATTCCATTAGCCGTTGGAAGGTTCCAGGGGCGTTGCACAGCCCAAACGCCATGCTATTGAACTCACAGAGTCCCATGGGGGTAGCGAAGGCGGTCTTTTCACGGTCTTCGGGCGCTACGGCCACCTGCCAGTATCCGCTGGTGAGATCGAGGGTAGAGAAGTAGTTGGCGGTCCTCAGCGCGGCTAGGGATTCTTCAATACGGGACAGAGGATAGGCATCTTTATGGGTTATCTGGTTGATCTTCCGGTAATCCACACACATCCTCATTGTGCCATCCTTTTTCTTGACCAGCACTAACGGAGCGGCCCAGGGACTGCAGCTATCCCGAATAACCCCTGCCTCTTTCATGTTTTTCAACATATCTTTGGCGCATTAGTAGTGTGCGGGTGGAATAGGCCTATACCTTTCTTTAATAGGGGGGTGCCTGCCGGTGGGTATGTGTGTTGGACCCCTTTAATCTGCCCAAAGTCTAGCGGGTGTTTGCTGAAAACCTGCTCGTATTCCTGCACTACCCGGTATACCCCGTCCCTGTGATGTGTTGGGGTATCGTCAGTGCCTACATGCAGCTCTCGACACCACTCACCCAACTGGGCAGGGGGCGTGTGGCGACTGGCGGAGGGCGAGGAGGTTGGGGAGACTGTCTCTTGGATGGTGTGGGGGTCCAGGGTTAGTAGTTTGGCGAGGGTGGCGTACCTTGGGAGCCTAACCTCTTCCCACAATTTAGCACTCTCACGGGCACCCTTCCCTTCTTAACGTCCACTACCCCCCTGGCGGCCATGACGGTGGGCCAGTGTTCTGAGGGCATGGGCTCTACCATGGCCGGGTAATCACGTCCCTGGGGACCTACCGCTGCCCTACACCAGATCATCATTTCGCTCTGGGGAGGCACAGTTAAAGGGGCCACGTCCATCACTCTCACTCCTCCAATCTCTCCTCCCGCCGAGATCACTTGCTGCCGGTACATCAAGGCCCGAATTTCCCGCTGCACCGCCCTTTGTCGACCTCCCGCTGCGGTGGCGGCCAGCTGTTGCAGTAGGGTCAGCACCTCACTCATGCAATGCTCCATTACATTCGTTCCTAGCACCACTTTTGGATCATGATCGCTGGGGTTATTCCTTATCACGACCATCCCTTGGTGTTGTAGCTCGGTTCGCCCCACGGTCATAGCCACATGTTTGTACCCCACTTGGGTCAAAGGGAGGCCATCAGCGGCAATCAATGTCATGCTGCTATCTGGAGGGGCAAGTTCATCCACCCCCCAATAACGTTGATACAGTGTATACGGTATCGTGGTTACCTGAGATCCAGTGTCCAGGAGCGCCATCAGCGGGACGCCATCCACAGCCAGAGGGATGATGGGGCGGGCCCCGATGAACCGGTCCCGCCAGTCGGGGGGGCCACTGGGTTCTACTCCTGAGGATTAGCCCTTGGCCCCAGGGGTTGTTCGTTTAACGGACACCGTTGGGAGTAGTGACCGGGCTTGCTGCACTTGTAGCAGATCGGAGGTCCATACTGCAGGTCAGTAGCCCTTCTCCGCTGCATCCAGGGAACATCTTCGGGACGATCGGCGAGCTGTAACCCCCCCAGGGGCCTGGATCTCGTTGGAGGCTGTAGTGCGGCGAGGATCTTGGCGAGGTCTCCATCCATACGACGGACCTGGGCAGCCAGCTCCTCCATCATTCCGCCAGAATTCACAGGCGCTGCCGGCGTTGGGGGAGAAGGAGCTACCACGATGGAAGCCATCTCAGCCGGCCACGGGGCTGCTTCCTGGACTTCGGATGCCAGGGGCTGCAGAGCCTTAATGGCCCGTTCTTTCAACACGGCAAAGTCCATATCAGGGTGCTCTAAGGCCCACAGACGCAGCTGTTTGCGGTCCTCCGGGGATCTCATCCCCTGCACGAATTGCTCCACCAGCATTTTGTTACTATCAGCATCATTGATGGGGTCCACCCGCTTCAACGTCCGGAGAGAAGTTTGTAGACGCAGGGCATAGTCTCTGATTCTGTCGGTAGGCCGCTGTCGGCATTGGTAAAACTGCATTCGCAGCTCAGCCCCGGTGCGAATTTCAAAGGCAACCTGTAGCTTCTTGAAGATAGTGGCCACAGAGGACCGGTCCCCCCTCGGCCCAGGTCTCCGTTTCCTGCTCAGCTGCGCCGGTTAGCCGCCCCAGCACCACCGCTGCAAGCTGCTTCTCAGTCAGGGGGTACAGTTCTAAAAGCGGGCTAAGCTTTTTCCGGAAGACCTGCAAGGTATCACGTTTCCCGTCGTACTGCGGCAGCCAGGTAGCTCCGGGCACATAGGGCAAGGAGAACGGCATCACCTGAGCAAGGGCGGGGGCCGCGGCTCCCCCCGCTCCTGCGGCCAGAGCACGGCCGGGCCCATTCCCATCTGCCGGCATGTCTGCGGCTACGTCCACCGCTCCCCCAGCGGCTTCGTCGGGCGCCGACATCTTGTTTCCGTCCCCCCTCGGTGTCTTTCCGGCACCTCCTCTTCAGGGGCGGAGCTTCGGCTTTCGCGCCTCCACTGCTCGGGAAGACGCTCGAGTGGGGACTTTTCGCGCCGAATATGGTGGCTTCCGAAAATGTTCGGCCGGACACCTCCGGCGGGACACAAGGCGCACCTCTACCAGACGGCAGAGCGGTAAGATCCTGTTCGTGAAGTCAAGTTTTCGCGGGCGGGGAGGGCGCTGCGCTCACCCACTGCTCGGGTCCGGCCGCTGCTGCTGCTCGCTCGGTCGGTGGCTCGAGCGGTGGGCCGGATCCCAGGGACTCGAGCGGCGCTCCTCGCCCGTGAGTGAAAGGGGTGGTTTGGTTTAGGGATGTTGTCCGTGACGCCACCCACGGTTTGTGGTAAGGTTGGGACACCACCGCTGCTCTGTACGGGGATCCCGGGAGCATTGACAGGGAGCAGCTGAGATGTTTTCTCCCGTCCGTGGGTAGGGGGGTTTTGGTGGTCCCGGGGCCCGGTGGTGGAGGTCGGAAGGTGGGTTGCAGGGCTGAGCCAGGTGCAGGGTCGCGGGGCAGCGCAGTGCCAGACGGCACGGTGGTACTCACTCAGACAGTAACGCACACGGAGTCTCTGGTAAAACAAACGGCTGGATGGACGAGTCCCACAGACAGCTGCGGCGGTCACTCCCGGTAGGTTGGCGGTAACTGTCTCTCCCTGCACCGGTGTTCTGTTCTCGGCCCCAATGGCTTCCCACTGATAGCCCGTTCCCCAGTGGTATGTTGGCTAAGGGAGCCCTTCCTTTGCCTGCAGGCTCTGGCCCTGGGAGCTCTAGCTCTGGCGGTAGCTTTATCTCCCTCACGGTTTGGGCGGTTGCCTTCAGTCGGGTCTTTACTGCTGGGAAACCCCGGAGGTTCCCGTCGCTGACGGATTTGACCGGTTTAACGGCGACTCCTAGCCTGGTCGGGGTCCGTAGGCCCTGCCGGATGGTGCTGGCTTCTCTTCGCTCCCCGGTTCGGTACCGGCGGGCCACCGCCCGTCCCCGGTCCTCACGGTTGTGCGTCAATCGGCCTCTCCTGCAGACGGTCACCACCGTCTGCCAACCTTGCTGTTTCTGTGCCCGGGCCACGTACCCGGACACGGCCAGTCAGCTCCTCTATTACCACCTCCCTGACTCAACTCCAAAACTGATCTGCCCCCCTTTTCCCGCCTCCAGGACTGTGAACTCCTCAGTGGGTGGAGCCAACCGCCTGGCTCCGCTCCACCTGGTGTGGACATCAGCCCCTGGAGGGAGGCAACAAGGATTTGTGTCTGACCTTGATGTTCCTAACCGGGGTGTAGGGTGTGTTGTTGCAGTACCTGTGACGTCCTGGCTTGTCCAGGGCGCCACACCAGTACAGTGTATACAGTACAATGGCAGCGCGACAAGCGCCGGTGACATGCTGTCATGTGACCGGAGCATGTGACCCGGAAGTTGTGGCGCTGCGCTGCCATTGTACTGTATACACTGTACTGGCGTGCGCCGAAGCCGGATGTGTGAAACCGGCCTTACTCAGTGAGCGCAACCATCGAGGACTGGCTTTCACTTTTGGAGCAAGTTACGCCATGAATTTGATAGTCATGTGTAATCACGTCCTGTTCCAGCCATGTCCCACCTATGCTGCGCCCATATCGGTGTAGCTGTCCGGGGCTGGCATGTAAATTGTAATATTTTTACGCAACTTTCAAATTTTGCCAACATATTGTGATTTATTAAGGCGTTTATACCAGATTTCTGACTTTATTTCTGTAATGAATTGCTTCCAATGTGCACATAGACTCACCTTGGTAGTCAGCTGAGCAATGGTCACAGAGACATGGTGTTCCCCCATATAAAAAGTAATACTGAAGGCCTGAATAAAGTAATAACACCCCTTAAATAGTAATATTGCCCCTTAAATGGCCATTATCATGTAATAATGCCCCGTATCCCTCAAAATTAATAATGCCTCTTTAGTAATTTAAAATTTGTTAAATTTGAACTGAGCACCTCTTCCAATTGCCGCCTCTCCACTGATTCTGGAACAGTTTTCCTTTTTATTCTGCGCCCCTCCGTTCCAAAGTTATGCCCCCTTGAAATAAAGATGCCAATTTTCCCATTAGCCAAGTGGGTGTATAGCACAGAATTTCCTGTGGGTGTTTGTTTTTTCGCTCCTCTGACTCTGGCCAATCAAAATATGACCACGCCCACAGAGATGTTCTATGGTACACGCCCAGTTGGTTGAAGGATATATTTGATCTTTATTTCCGGGGGGCATAACATTGGAATGGAGGGGCGCAGAAGAAAAAGAAAAACTGTTCCAGAATCAGTGGAACAGCGGCAATTAAAGAGTAGATTCCATTTAAATGATGTGAGAGGTCCTTTTTAATAATATCCCTCATTTTTTTAGTGCACATGTCATCTTATATATCTTTCCTATATCACTTTTCTTGAGCTTCTAGAATGGCTTTCGTTGGGTTAAAATCATGTTACTGTTTTGTGCATTAAGAAGCTTCTAAAGGAAATCTGTTATATCCAGCCTGGAACCAACATCGATATACTGAACCAGAAAATACCAGACTGTAACTGGCAGCTGGACTTCCTTTGAGTGGTGATTTTTAGAATATTTTGGAAGACTGATTCCTAAAAAATAATCTGAAGAACGGCCGGTAAAACCCCTACCTGTCCAGGCAGAAGTCAGTACATAGGGTATCTGGACTACGGAGCTTCTGGCCCCCATGAAAAATCAATAACAGGGTCCCCAACTACTATGTGCCATTTATAATACTGGGGTCGTCTTATGTAAACCAAAACCTGAGATTAAATAATAAACAGATGGCGTCCACAAAATGTTCTGTTTATGTCTTTACTGTATCTAACCATTGTTTCACGTGATGTTAAAAGGGTTGTTCTCCCTTGTGGGGGCCCCGGGCAGGGCTCGCACTAATCCCCTGGCTTTCACCCACTTGTTGCCAGTTATAAGTTCAGCTTGACCTGGTTTCATGTGATCTCCCTACCTAACTTAGTTGATTTCTGTTCTTTGACCAACTCTTTTAACCTGATGTTTCTCCTCTTCATCCCGACCTCTTGGTATTGACATGGCTTCCAGACCACACTAATTCCCTGGTTTTCACCCACTAGTTGTCAGTTATAAGTTCATCTTCACCTGGTTTCATGTGATCATCAGACTCTGACTTAGTTGGTTCCTGTTCTTTGACCAACCATTTTAACCTGATGTTTCTTCTCTTCATCCCGACCTTTTGGTATTGACATGGCTTCCAGGCCACACTAATTCCCTGGTTTTCACCCACTAGTTGCCAGTTATAAGTTCATCTTGACCTGGTTTCATGTGATCACCAGACTCTGACTTAGTTGGTTCCTGTTCTTTGACCAACCATTTTAACCTGATGTTTCTTCTCTGCATCCCGACCTCTTGGTATTGACATGGCTTCCAGACCACACTAATTCCCTGGTTTTCACCCACTAGTTGCCAGTTATAAGTTCATCTTCACCTGGTTTCATGTGATCATCAGACTCTGACTTAGTTGGTTCCTGTTCTTTGACCAACCATTTTAACCTGATTTTTCTTCTCTTCACCCCGACCTCTTGGTATTGACATGGCTTCCAGACCACACTAGTTCCCTGGTTTTCACCCACTAGTTGCCAGTTATAAGTTCATCTTCACCTGGTTTCATGTGATCATCAGACTCTGACTTTGTTGGTTCCTGTTCTTTGACCAACCATTTTAACCTGATGTTTCTTCTCTTCATCCCGACCTCTTGGTATTGACATGGCTTCCAGACCACACTAATTCCCTGGTTTTCACCCACTAGTTGCCAGTTATAAGTTCATCTTCACCTGGTTTCATGTGATCATCAGACTCTGACTTAGTTGGTTCCTGTTCTTTGACCAACCATTTTAACCTGATTTTTCTTCTCTTCACCCCGACCTCTTGGTATTGACATGGCTTCCAGACCACACTAGTTCCCTGGTTTTCACCCACTAGTTGCCAGTTATAAGTTCATCTATACCTGGTTTCATGTGATCATCAGACTCTGACTTTGTTTGTTCCTGTTCTTTGACCAACCATTTTAACCTGATGTTTCTTCTCTTCATCCCAACCTCTTAGTATTGACATGGCTTCTAGACCATACTTATTTTCTTGATTTTCACCGACTAGTTGCCAGTTATAAGTTCAGCTTGACCTGGTTTCATGTGATCTCCTGCCCCTACCTAACTTAGTTGATTTCTGTTCTTTGACCAGCTCTTTTAACCTGATGTATCTTCTCTTAATCCCGACCTCTTGGTATTGACATGGCTTCTAGACCACACTAATTCCCTGGGTTTCACCCACTAGTTGCAAGTTATAAGTTCAGCTTGACCTGGTTTCATGTGAACTCCAGCCTCTACTTTACTTAGTTGGTTCCTGTTCTTTGACCAACCTATTAAACCTGAAGTTCCTTCTCTTCATCCCGACCTCTTGGTATTGACATGGCTTCTAGACCATACTCTTCGTACCTCCTCCTCCAGCCACTAGCCTGTGTGTGGAAGCTCTTTTAGGAACTGCCAGGATACCAAACATAGAGTCTTTTTGACAGTAATGCTCAAAAGAATTTAAGGGCACATTTTTGGCAATGTTTCTTGGGTGCCATATTCACTCAGAAAGCCAATTCAAAAAGTTGGCAAGCATTATCTTATTATGGAGGTTTCTAGGGATAAATCCATTTTTTGCCTACA
This sequence comes from Anomaloglossus baeobatrachus, assembly GCF_048569485.1. Lineage (NCBI taxonomy): Eukaryota > Metazoa > Chordata > Amphibia > Anura > Aromobatidae > Anomaloglossus > Anomaloglossus baeobatrachus. The sequence continues at coordinate 49,783,583 of NC_134363.1, read as the reverse complement.
AACAGTATTGGACCTTCCTACCCTTAAAAATGATTACATAATGCAGATGGTGTACAACTTAATCTACCATTACCATCATGAAGAACCCTTGAGACTCATAGGCATAATTGCAAAAAACATTATCCTAACCCCAAGCATGACAGTAGTGCCAAAAACAAGATGAGACCACCTATTGGGAAAGGTTTATATAAACCCCACCCAGAACATGCCAAAATTTGCTGGGAAAATTGGGATTGCAAACTGTGCATTGATGGTTTCTTTAGATTCTAAAAAAAAAAAAATATAGATGCAATGGCCTAGAGTTTAGAAGCAATGACGTATAAACTCCCACCTATAATGCAGGTGGTGTACAGCGTCATCTACCATTACTATCATGAAGAACCCTTGAGATCCATAGGCATAATTACCAAAATCATTATCTTGACCCCAAGCACATGACAGTAGTGCTAGAAACATGATGAGACCACCCATTGGGCAAAGTTTACATAAACCCCACCCAAAACATGCCTAAATTTGCTGGGAAAATTAGGATTGCCAACTGTGCATTGATGGTTTCTTTAGATCTAAAAAAAAGAAAAATAGAAGCAATGGCCTAGAGTTTAGAAGCAATGACCTACAAACTCCACTCAAAACATGCCTAAATTTGTTGGGAAAATTGGGATTGCAAATTATGCATTGATGGCTTCTTTAGATTCTCAAAACAAAAATACAAGCAATGGCCTAGAGTTTAGAAGAAATGACCTATAAACCCCACATAGAACATGCCTAAATTTGCTGGGAAAATAGGGATTGTCAACTGTGAACGGATGTTTTTTTTAGATCCTAAAAAAATATAGAAGCAATGGCCTAGAATTTAGAAGCAATGACCTATGCACCCCATCCAGAACATGCCTAAATTTGCTGGGAAAATTGGAACTGCCAACTGTGAACGGATAGTTTCTTTAGATTCTAAAAAAAAAAAAAAATAGAAGCAATGGCCTAGAATTTAGAAGCAAAGACCTATAAACCCCACCCAGAAAATGGCTAAATTTGCTGGAAAAATTGGGGTTGCCACCTGTGCATTGGTGGTTTCTTTAGATTATAAAAAAAAAATAGAAGCAATGGCCTAGAGTTTAGAAGCAATGACCTATATACCCCACATAGAACATGCCAAATTTGCTGGACAAATTGGGATTGCCAACTGTGAATTGATGGTTTCTTTAGATTCTAAAAAAAAATAGAAGCAATGACCTAGAATTTAGAAGCAATGACCTATAAACCCCACATAGAACCTGCATACATTTGCTGGAAAAAATGAGATTGCCAGCTGTGCATTGATGGGTTCTGTACATTCTAAAAAAAAAAAAAAAAAGCAATGGCCTAGAGTTTAGAAGCAATGACTTATAAACCCCACCCAGAACATGCCTAAATTTGCTGGGGAAATTGGGATTACCAACTGTTCATTGATGGTTTCTTTCGATTAAAAAATAGAAGCAATGGCCTAGAGTTTAGAAGGACATTGCTTCTAAACTCTAGGCCATTGCTTCTATTTTATATTTTATATTACTATTGAGACCTATCAACACAAGTTTCTTTATTTTACCTACTGAATAGAGATCCCATCTCACATGATAACAAGAATGGGTTAACTCCACTTACCACATGTTGGGAATATGTGAATAATTTCCTAATTTTATTTTTTTTTATTATAGGCCCTGTCTATCAATGGTAAATGTTTCCGGAAGCCAAAAGTAAAAGAGTTCAACTCCAGTGGAGACTGTGGTTTTTATTACTGTGGAAAATTCTATATTTAAGAAGGAAAACATCTGACAGATGAAACCAACATATTCCCATTTTAGAAGCATGAAGTGTGTCTATTTATTCCGTGCTGTCGTTTATAGCTTTGAAGGAAAATGTGGCACCTAGCTTCATGTGTTTTTTTTTCCGCCGCCCTAACTAATATTTTTCTTTGCTTCCAGACCAGAATTTGGATGTGCATTGGAGGTCTGCCAGTGGATCCGAAAATAAAAAAGCTGCAACATAAGTAGTCTCGTTTTGTGTATACAGCTCATGTGCTCACCTATGTATAGGTTAATGGAACTGTAACTGGGTCAACTTCACTACTTCTTGCTAACATCGCTGGTCAGAAAAAGTAGCCAATTCCTGAAGGTGTTTTTGCCCAACCATCCAGAAGAGCATTTGTGAGGTCAGACCCTGATGTTGGGGGGCTCACAATCTCTGGTATAGTTCATCCAAAAAGTGTTGGATGGGGTTGAGGTCTGGGCTCTGTGTGGCCGGTCAAGTTCTTCCCCCTCCATGTCTTTATGGAGCTTGCGCACTGGACATGTCGCGGGCGGGGAGGAGGGTGTCAGCACACCGCGCTCACCCCTTCTGCTCGGGTCCGGCGGCTGCTCAGTGGTGGCTCGAGCCGTGGGCCGGATCCCGGGGGTTTCTCTAGCGGCGCTCCTCGCCCGTGAGTGAAAAGGGGGGGTTTGGGGTGTTGGGATAATGTCCGTGACGCCACCCACGGTTGTGGTGATTGAGTGTACACCACCGCTGCTCTATGTGGAGGTCCCGGGGATGGTGAGGCGGAGCAGCCAGTTGTTGTGTTGTCCCTCCGTGGGTAGGGGGTTGGTGATCCCGGGGCCCGGTGATGGCTTGGAAGGTGCAGGGCCTGGTGGGCGCAGGGACGCGGGGGCAGCGCTGTGCCTTGCGGCACTGTGGTACTCACTCAGCCTGAGACGTGGACACAGTTTGTACGGTAAACCAAACGGCTGGTAGGACGGTCCCACAGACGGCTGCTTTGCTTTCCCGGTAGGTGACGGTGATGTCCCTCTTCCTTGCACCTGTATGTACGGTTGGTTGCGATGGGTCCCCACCGGTAACCCGATCCCCGGCTTCAAGCTGGGCCGGAGGAGCACTACACTTTGCCCGCAGGCGCTGGCCCTCAGAGACTGGTGCCCTGGCGGTGGCGGTGCCTCTGCTGTACAGGTTGGGCTGTTGCCTTCAATCGGGACTTGGTTGTTGGGGGAATCTACGTCCCCTTCACTGACGGATTCGGCAAATCTGGCGACTCCTAGCCTTGCCGGGGTCCGAGAGGCCCCTGCCCTGGTGCTGACTGTCTTTCAGAACACTGCTCCAGACCACCGGGCACACAGCCAACGGGGTCCTTCCAGGAACGTCCAAACGGTCCCCCTCCGGACAGTCACCGCCGTCGCTGACTTTGCTGTTCTGGCCCTACACAAAGCTGGACCCTTCAGGCTTTCCTTCCTTCTTGTCACCTCACTTGCTTTCCTCCTTTACCACTTTTCTACTTTCACTACTTGTTTACTCCTTCACTTAGCTCCTCACTCAAGCTCCCCCTGAGCTAATCTGCCTGGTACTTCCTGCCTCCAGAACTGTGATCTCCTTGGTGGGCGGAGCCAACCGCCTGGCCCACCCCCTGGTGTGAATCATCAGCCTCTGGAGGAAGGCAACAAGGATTTGTGGTTCAGCCTAGATGTGCCTACCTGGGATGTGGGGTGTGGTGGTGTGTGACCTGTGTCCCCTGGCTTGCCCAGGGCGACACAGACACAGTCATGGGGAACAGAAAAGGGTTGTCCCCAAACTGTTCCCACCAAGTTGGAAGATACAATTGTCCACTATGTCTCGTGCTGAAGAATTAAGATATCTAATTTCTGGAACTAGGGCACCGAGGCCCACATCTTTATCACCAATTACTTTTTACCCCGGTGTCATATGTTAGTAAAGGCAGATATCAGGCGAAGGGCTGGAGGTTATACACCGGGCGAGGCGCTGGATGGTATTCACTGGGCGTTGGGTCAGGTGTTATACATTGTGGGCAAGTTGCCAGATGTTATACACCGGATGGGGGCGAGGGGCTGGATGTTATACACTGAGGGTGAGGGGCTGGATATTATACGCCAGGGGATAAGGGGCTGGATATTATACACCGGGGGTGAGGGGCTGGATGTTATACACCGGGGGTGAGGGGCTGGATATTATACGCCAGGGGATAAGGGGCCGGATGTTATACACTGGGGGTGAGGGGCTGGATGTTATACACTGGGGGTGAGGGGCTGGATGTTATACACTGGGGGTGAGGGGCCGGATGTTATACACTGGGGCTGAGGGGCTGGATATTATACGCCAGGGGATAAGGGGCCGGATGTTATACACCGGGGGTGAGGGGCCAGATGTTATACACCGGGGGATAAAGGGCCGGATGTTATACAACGGGGGTGAGGGGCCGGATGTTATACACCGGGGGATAAGGGGTCAGATGTTATACACTGGGGGTGAGGGGCCGGATGTTATACACTGGGGGTGAGGGGCCAGATGTTATACACTGAGGGTGAGGGGCCGGATGTTATACACTGGGGGGTGAGGGGCCGGATGTTATACACTGGGGGATAAGGGGCCAGATGTTATACACTGGGGGTGAGGGGCCGGATGTTATACACTGGGGGATAAGGGGCCAGATGTTATACACTGGGGGTGAGGGGCCGGATGTTATACACTGGGGGTGAGGGGCCAGATGTTATACACTGAGGGTGAGGGGCCGGATGTTATACACTGGGGGCTGAGGGGCCGGATGTTATACACTGGGGGATAAGGGGCCAGATGTTATACACTGAGGGTGAGGGGCCGGATGTTATACACTGGGGGGTGAGGGGCCGGATGTTATACAGTGAGGGTGAGGGGACGGATGTTATACACTGGGGGCTAAGAGGCCAGATGTTATACACCGCGGGGGTGAGGGGCCGAATGTTATTGTCGCACCCAGGGATATGGGGTACTCGGTTCCGGGCAGTGTACGTCTGGGGAATGTCACAGTGGTGGCTGTTACCCGGTTCCGTTCCCTGGGCTCTTTTTGTATTTCGGCTATATGTAAGGAGCCGCCGCTGCAAAGTGTCTCTACTGAAGCTGATGGTATAAGCAGCTAGTATGGTAATCCCTCCGCAAGTAGGGTTTTGCCCCAGCGGGTGTATGGTGCGGTGGGCATCGGAAGAAGGGAGTCCAGACAGGTATTCAGTGCAACTGGTTTACTCACTGCTGAGATGGTAAATGGATGCCCGAGGCCGGCTGGTTTCGCCTCCAGGACCTCTTCGTCCCAGTGCCAGTTTGGTTCTCTGATACCTTCTTCCCCTGCACCTGTCTCTGGTAAATGGGTCCCCGTGGTATAGAACACTGGGGGTCCCCGTTCTGTGGTTTGTCCACTTCTGTCCGCCTGACGGTAGCGTGAACCATGTGGGGTTGGAGTCTTTAGTCCTGTCCCTGGTTATCCCTTTGCTACTGAGTCTTTGGTTTCTTTAGGGTCAGCAAGGTCCTTGCTGGTCCCTTTGCTGTGCAGGTGTTCAAAGGTCGTCTGGAAGCTCTTTCCTGTCCTAGGGTCCTGTACCTCGTCGATGCATAGTTCCAGGAGTACTCCACCGGCAACCACTTCTCCTGGGTACCAGATCACTGTTAACCCAAGTCAGGACGTCTCCTCAGTCACACCTTTACACTTTTACAGTCACTACTCAACTGACTACTCTCCACAGTCTGCCCCTCCCACCTGGTCAACTAGTGGACTGGAGTGGCTCCACCTCTAGGCGGCCATCCATTGTCCCACCCTAGCTGGGTACCATTGTAAGGGGGATTTGTTGGAGAAAACTGGGATTATCTGGGTTTTTCGTGATACCGGCACTAGGGTTTTGGGTCCCTAAGGGGGTAGGCCCCACATCCTGGTAGGGATGCAGAACCTTGTAGCACCCTGATGGGTTCAAGGGCACTACATTATACACCAGGGGTGAGGGGCTGGATGTTCTACACTGGGGGGTGAGGGGCGGATGTTATACACCGGTGGGTGAGGGGCCGGATGTTATACACTGGGGAGTGTGGGGCCAGATGTTATACACTGGTGGGTGAGGTAACGGATGTTATACACTGGAGGTGAGGGGCCGGATGTTATACACCGGGGGTGAGGGGCCGGATGTTATACACCGGTGGGTGAGGGGCCGGATGTTATACACTGGGGGTGAGGGGTCAGATGTTATACACCGGTGGGTGAGGTGACGGATGTTATACAGCAAGGATGAAGGGTTGGATGTGTTGCGGGCGGGGAGAGGGCCGTCGCTGCTGCACACTCGCTGGCCCTCGGGTCTGGCGCTGCTGCAGCCTGCTGTTTGCTGCTCGCTGTTCGGTGGCTCGAGCGATGGGCCGGATCCGGGGACTCGAGCGGCGCTCCTCGCCCGTGAGTGAAAGGGGGTAGTTTTTGGGATTGGGGGAGTCGGTTCGTGACGCCACCCACGGTTTGTGGTGAGGTTGGGACACCACCGCTGCTCTGGACGGGGATCCCGGGAGCGATGACAGGGAGCATCCGAGATGTTTCTCTCCCCTCCGTGGGTAGGGGGGTGTTTTGGGTGGTCCCGGGGCCCGGTGAGGGTAACTGGATAGTGGATGGCCGGGTTTGGTGAGGTGCAGAGTCGCGGGGGCAGCGCGGTGCCAGATGGCACTGTGGTACTCACTCAGCCAGTAACGTACACGGAGTCTCTGGTAAAACGGCTGGATGGACGGGTTCCGCAGACGGCCGCGGTGATCACTCCCGGTAGGTTGGCGGTGACTGCCTTTCCCTGCACCTGTAGTGTGTTTTCGGCCCCGATGGCTTCCCACCGGTAACCCGCTCCCCAGCGTGGATAGATGCCGAGGGAGCCCCTTTTGCCCGCAGGCTCTGGCCCTGGGAACTGTAGCCTTGGCGGTGACTGTATTTCCCTTCACGGTTGAGCGGTTGCCTTCAATCGGGTCTTTGCTGCTGGGAAACCCCGGAGGTTCCCGTCGCTAACAGAATTGACCAGTTTTACGGCGACTCCAAGCCTGGTCGGGGTCCGTAGGCCCTGCCGAATGGTGCTGGCTTCTCTTCGCTCCCCGGTTCGGTAGCGGCATGCCACCGCCCGTCTCCGGTCCTACGGTTCCGCGTCGATCGGCCCCTCCTGCAGACGGTCACCACCGTCTGCCAACCTTGCTGTATGTGCCCGGGCCACGTACCCGGACACGGTCAGACTGCTCCTCCACTACTACTTTCTTACTCCTTCACTTTCATTCTCCTTAACTGAACTACTGTCCTTTCCCACCTCCAGGACTGCGAACTCCTCGGTGGGTGGGGCCAACCGCCGGGCTCCACCCCACCTGGTGTGGACATCAGCCCCTGGAGGGGGGACAACAAGGATTTGTGTGTGACTGATGTGCCTAACCGGGGTGTGGGGTGTGTTGTTGCAGTACCTGTGACGTCCTGGCTTGTCCAGGGCGCCACAGATGTTATACACCGGGGGTAATGAGACAGAATGAAAAACTGAGTTCAATGATTAAGATATGTCTCGCAATACTCTTCTCCATGTACTGTAGTGTATGTCAACCTATGATCCTTCAGCCCCATAGACCTACAATGTTGAATAACCTCACTGAGATTGGAAGGATCTTCCAAAATGATCTCCGGCCAGTTCACGTCTTTCCTCTTTCCTTGTCATGTATCATTCTGCATGGCGAACACTTATTGCCTCGAAAGGAGTCCAACATGGGCGAGTATTGAGTATCTCTCCCTGGAGGACCACTGATGGCTGTACATATGTTTGCATGTAGACAGGCGTTTGAGTGCTAAGCTATCCCTCCAGGTCAGAGAGCAGTCAGCCAGAGTTACACCGCGACCCAACACGTGCACTGAGGTTCAGAGGGGTCAGGGCAGCTGCTAGATCCCTTGATAATATTAACACAGCAAAAAAGCATAATAAAACAAGACAGCAAGAGGAGCGAGAATCAACACAACGAGGCCGAATGTAACCGACACCTGCAAAATTATTAATTTAAGGGGATCTATCAACAAAAACACATGGAAAGAATATTGCGCAGCTGTTCTCTATTCATAGCGGGGGCTATATACCACTGGAACATAAACTCAGGAATGGATCACTTTGCTATATATAGTAAAGACAATGCGGACCAGTATAAAAAAGTTCAGGACTCCATTCAGTGGGGTGCACTGGAAGCGTTGCAGGTCCTCATTCACAATAAGCTTTTACTGCTGTCACAGGAGCTGATATAAGAAGACTTAAAGCGGATTTTTTCTTTTGCCTTAAATATGTATTTTCCTAACCTGATATAAATCTCCCTGTTCTCCTGAATCCAACGCTGTTTTTCTTTTGTTCCTGTGCCTCTCTGTTCCTGAGATATTCCCTGTATATTAATCTAGTTTTTTAGCCAAGTAGGTGTAGTCCTCTAGAAGACTCCCACAGAGAAGAGTTCAGGACAACGCCCACTTGGATAACAAGACAAGATATACATGCAGGAAAGAAAGGGCCATATCTCAGGAAAGAAGAGGCGCAGGAAGACAAGAAAAACAACGCCAGATTCAGGAGAACAGCGGCATTTACACCGGGTAGAAAATGGAATGTGACAGGACGTCTTTTTTTTCCCTAAGAAAAGGATATGCAAATTAGCTCATCTCCAGGAGGGAGAAAGTTGCCTTTCTAGTGCTACCTCTCAGAGGTAGTCTAAAAATCAATGTAAGACTTTTAAACAAGTGTTTTCTGCAACAGAAACAGACACCTATCTGTAGACAGCTCATCCGGAGCTCTTGGCAGTGCAGTGCAGTGAACTGTACTGGTTGGCTTGGTGAAAGCTCTTTCACGTTGGTTTGTCTGGTACCATTTCCCCTTGGGTTGAATGCTCCTAAAATAATAGCACAGTAATTATCTTCATTGGAGCTCGTAGACACAAAACGGTAGGAGATTTTTCCCAAGGGGCAAACTCTGGTGCCCCTGCAAGCATCATGTGCCATTATAGTACTAATCATTTTGTAAATGTCAGAGGTCTTGGACTCTCTTTAGACACCAGTACCCTGATGCCATATAAACCTGCACGCGCTATATTTCAACCCCTATACCAGGTAGCGATTGCAGGCGAATAGGGTGCAACCGTAACCAAGCCTGTACGGGAAAGTGATCTGCTGACAAAGGCACCTATTTCAGTGGATTGTACGTCTGAAGGTATAAGGGTAAGTTCACACTTCCATTGTTTTGCATCAGTCACACTCCATCGCCTTGAGGAATTACGGTATCCTGTAAAATATTTTGCAGGAATCCGTTTTTCCCCATAGGCTTCTATTAGCGACGGATGTTGTGAACATCGTCTGTGTGGGTGCTGTTCTGAAGCTCCCTCTGGTGGCCAGGAATGGTAGTGGAGCTAAATCTGAGCCATTGACTCAGACAGGTGTCGGTGTTAATTGGGAATTGGGGAAGTCCTATTGCAGACAAGTCTGGTCTATATAGGAGAGCACTTTCTGCCCGGCTGATGCTGGTTATAATTGTATATTCCCTGTCTCCGTTCCTGGCCTGGAGATTTGTTCTTCCCTGTATCCCTGAGCAAGACCCCTGCAGATAACTTTCAGTTTTGCCTTGCTTTCTGGTTTACACCTTAGGGTGTTGTTTTTCCTTATTTTGCTGTGTATCTGTTTTCTTGCAGGTGAAGCTTTGTTTCAATTGTGTTGTGAGCATGGGGGTTTCCCCTGTGCTGGCTTTCCTGCAGGAAAAGGGATTTTTATCCTTGTCTGATTTGATTATTTGCTCTTCTGTATTTTTGTGTTCTTTTTGGGTGTTTTGTCTCTCCGATTGTTACAGGAGTACCTGATACAGTGGGGGTGAGGTCGTATGACCTCCAGGGCCATTTTTACTATCAGGAGTTTGGTATTTTTCTTTAGGAATTTGGCACTGACCACAATCAGTTCCTTTCCTTTGCTTTGTACAAGTTAGTTGGGCCTCGCCTTTGCTAATTCTATTTTTTCCTATCTGTGTATTGTGTTTCATAATCTGTATGTGGGGGGCTATCTACTCCTTTGGGGACTGCTCTGAGGCAAGGTAAATTTCCTCACTTCATTCTGTGATGCGTAGCTAGTTTCTCAGGCTGTGACGTGGTGTTTTTAGGAACGCTCAATGGCTACTTCTATTGTTGTCTGATAGTCAGGGGATTGTGGTCAGCCCAGGTTCCAACTACTCCTGTTTCTTGGTGTTTTTTCACCAATGGATGTTTTTTGTAATATTCCACGGTTACCGGATCATAACACCTTGCGTTGCAACTGCCGCGTGATGGATCAGTCGTTTATTGACTGACCATCAGGTGGGAGCAACGCTGAATGTAACGTTTTTTGGAGTGGCAAAAAACCACACTCCACAGGTGTCTGTCGCAATCCGTCAAGAGCTATAATGTATTTCTATGGTGCTGGATTCCGCCGTAATCCGTCACACGACAGAATCCAGTGCTGGATTCCATCATGCTCTACTGAGCATGCCCAGCATGTTTGGCACACCCATTGGGCTGTCCCAAACACAAATGGATCACGACGGATCCGTAAAAAAATGGACGCACAGAGGATGTAACGGATGTGACGGATCAGTTTTTTCACAGGATTCCTGTTGACATCTAAAAAATGACGGATCCGTCATTGCGTCGCAACGACGGAGCTGACGGGTTTAAAACATCGGAAGTGTGAACTTATCCTAAGTCACACCAGTTGGACCTTCACCAATCAGTAAGTTATCACCTATTGTCATGATGTGACTGCAGGTGTCACACCAAGTACCAGAGGACTCCTGGCGAGTGGAGGGAACACTAGGCTAGCAATACAATGGAAGGCCCTGGTGCTTGGGAGAGGGGGCTCTGTCACTTCCTAACATTCACCTCAGTCTAAACCCTGCTTTCCCTAACATCCCTAGATTGATCCTTCCCCCATGCACCGTCACATGCCTAGGCCCTCGCTGGCCCTGAACTCACCCTTACTAGTGAAGGCCAGTGAGACGCTAGTCTCGCCAGTGCAATAAGACAACACGAGCAAGGTAAGACAAACATATGGGAAAATACACCACAAAAAGAACTCCTTGGTTTCTTCAGCAGGAAACTTCACAGCTGCATCAGAAATGACACCACAGCTATGCAGAGACAAGCTCCTTCAACATGGACAGCATAGGTATGAGCTATAGCTGGCATAGGGAGGAGTGAGGGGTTGATATGTATAGCAGAAGCAAGTGGCTGCAGCTGTTAGATCACTGCAAGATAGAAAGGAACCTTACCTTAACCCTTTTAGTGCTGGATGACATTAAATATGCTCCAACTCAGGATAAACAACGAGCAGGCACTAAAGAGGATCTGCGATCAACAATATGCTGTGACCTTCTGATCTCAGATCCCCCTAAGATTACATCTGGCCGTGACACCTATCCTGTGGATGTGCGGGGTCGCAACGTAAAGTGCAGTATCCAACCTTATCAGTAGATTTTTAGTTCAGCTCGTTAATATAGGGTGAGCGGTACCATTGCTTTATATGTAGAAAGTACAGGGTGACAAGGTAAATACAGCCCGGCGGGATAACTCTCTGTGTATTTGTGGAGTCAGAAGTGCGCTGACACAGAAGCGTCCCCTAAAAAAACACACAACAAGGCCAATGAACTATAAACAGACCACCCAATAAATCACCCACGCTGAACACACAACCGTATAATGGAACAATAGATCCGGGCTGACGTTTCAAAAGGCCCAAATAAAAGAGTGAAATGGCAATTCAAGTGATACGCGCCCTTCACTAAAGGAGCTCACAAGAAGCAAACATTCCAGAGCCGAGCTACAAAGAAAACCACACCACGAGGAATAAATAGGATTTATTCGACTTTTTGAAAAATAGTGTTTTATTCACCTTTCATTATCACTTTTCTTAAAGAAATAGGGGCTAAAAAGGCTTTAAAAAATGCAGATGTTTGACACAAATGTGATGCCCCTGGACTATCAGGTCGTCACAGGGTACTGCACAAGCTGCCCTTCCGTTCAGTATTCCGCCTCCCTCTTGATTCTGGGTCCTTATCTAATAGTGTTGCCTCCAACAGCAAATCAAATCCTAGATACACCCTGCACCACACCCACCAGACACACCAGTGGACGGCTTGAGTGGAATAGGATCGCCCACCTGAGAGGGTCAGGGAGGGGAGGTGAGGAGTGTAGACAGTGAGTTGTAGGAGAGTGGTTGGGAAGTAGCCCTCGAGCTGTGAGGAGTTCAAAGGAGGTCGGGAGCGGTGGCTCCTAGAGAAGCTGTCTAGGTTGCAGTTGTTGCGGGCGGCGGGGCCGCACTCGCTACGCTCGGGTCCGGGGCTGCTGCTGCTCGGTGGCTCGAGCGGTGGGCCAGACACGGGGACTCAAGCAGAGCTCCTCGCCCACGAGTGAATAGGGGGTGGTTTGTTTGGGGAGATCGTTCGTGACGCCACCCACAGGAAGTGGTGATAATGGGCACCACCGCTGTTGGTGACGGGGATCCCGGGAGCGATGACAGAGAGCAGCTAGGATGTTGGTTCCCCCTCCGTGGGTAGGGGTTGGTGATCCCGGGGCCCGGTTGTGATACGGGGAGGCAGGGTAGCTGGGGTGCAGGGTTGCGGAGGCGGCGCGGTGCCGGATGGCACTGTTGTACTCACTCAGGCACAGATTCACAGAGTCTCTGGTAAACCAAACGGCTGGATGGACGGGTGCCGCAGCCGGCTGCAGTGTTTTTGCTCTCACCGGACAGGTTGATGGTGGCTGTCTTTCCCTGCACCTTTGTAGAATGTGTTGACTCCGATGGTTGCCCAATGGTAGTCCGCTCCCCGGCGTGTATGTACCGAAGGAGCCCGTTTTGCTCGCAGGCGCTGGCCCTTGGATCTCTAGCCTATGGCGGTGGCTTTTTATCCTAACTGTGTGGACGGTTGCCTTCTGTCGGGTCTTGGGTGTTAGGGAACCCCTGGGGTTCCGGTCACTCTCGGATTTGACCGTTGTCGGCAGCTCCTAGCCTGGTCGGGGTGTGATGGCCCTGCCTTTGTGCTTGGTACAGATCTGCTCCCCGGTTCGGTACCGGCGGGCCACCGCCCGTCCCCGGTCCTACGGTTCCGCTGACTTGCACCACCTCCTGCAGACGGCCACCACCATCTGCCGACCTTGCTGACAGTGCCTGGGCTCCGACCCAGACACTAGCAGTTTCTCTCCTCTCACTTCCAACTCCAAACTCAACTCCTCCACTCCACTACTCCACTTCCACTGAACTCCAAACACTCACTGCTTTTTCCCGCCTCCAGGCCTGTGAACTCCTCGGTGGGTGGGGCCAACCACCTGGCTCCGCCCCACCTGGTGTGGACATCAGACCCTGGAGGAGGCAACAAGGATTTTGTTTGACTGATGTAGACTATCCAGGGAAGGGTGTGTGTGTGATGTTGTGTTTGTGACTACCTGGCTAGTCCAGGGCGTCACATTCCCCCTTGGTGAAATGCAGACCGTCCGCGGGCTGCCCATCCATCACCGGTTTTATTTCTGTAAAATATAAGTTAACATAGAAAACATTTAACAATAAGCATACTTTTAATTCTTCCCTTACGGGAGGCTTTTCTCTTAAACGTTACTAACGGTATAAACATTTTTATTAATAACGGACAGGTTCATGTTCCTCCGCTTCCCCACCCAAGCAACCTACACCTTGATGCTGCCCCTAAGAAACGGGCAGCACCCCTCTTCCCCAGTCCGGAAGCAGGAACTCGGTTCCAGGTCACCCAAGCGGGAACAGGTACGGTGTCTCGCACCCGGCTGTCATTTCAGGGGACCCCTGACCCCCGGAGGATGGTCACCGGTCCTGGTGGTGACCGGACCCAGCCTGCTCTGCTGCGGGTCCTTCCTCCAATCTGCCTCTCCGGAGGCGACAACGGAATACAGCCCAACAAATTATTTACAAGGCCACAAGTTCGTGGTTGACCTGCAAGTTCTCGGCCTTGTCTCTGAAAGGGGGGTTAGTGGAAATACATAAAGTCCCTACGGGGACAACTTTCTTCTTTACGGACGGCAATCAGGTGAAGTATTCAGGTAATTGGTGTTCATTCATTCATTAAAACTTAAAACGGTAACATGGTGCTGATAGTCTCAACGGGGACAACTGGGTTGCAACGGAGGACCGCTGCCTTTATTGCTCATTTCCATACTCCTCGCCCGGCTCCAGGCGAAGAAATACAGGCTCCATCCCTTCCAGCACACGGCAGGCGCGACGGGGAAGGGCCGCCCGGCATCCATTATTTCCACTCCGAGGGATGTAGGCGGCCTCCATATCATACAAGCCGAAGACTCCTTCTTCCTCTGAAACAGGCTCTGTGTCAGCCCCTGAGCCGCTGTCATCTGACTCCAGGGGGCTGATGGCGGGGTCCGGTAGGACAGGTACGGTTTCCAGATGAGCCGAAACCTGTGGCTCCTCAGTGGCAGGCGATTCGTCGTCAGTCGGTGCATGGAGGACTGCCATCGGTTTTTCTGAGTTAACCGCTCCGGTATTTGGTTGGTCGGCGTCCTCTCGGGCCTCCGGGCCCTGGCGGGGCATCAGCGCGGACTCCGCCGTCCCCATCAGGGGCGGTAGGCTGAGCGGGGCAGTCAGGGCGGCCAGCACAGGCGATGGAGCGGGCCCTGCAGGGGCCGGGTGTAGACCGGGTCCTTCAGCCGCAGCGGCCGGTCCCTCGGGGACCTAAGGGCGTGGGTCACTCACCAGCTTCTCCAGCATGGCCTCTATTTCAAGCGCCCGCACGACCGCAGCCAGCTCCTCAACTTCAGCGGTCCAGCGATCCAACAGGTCACGCACCTTGGCCCGGTTGCGACAGCACAGCAACATCACTTGGGCATTCAGCCACGCAGGCTCCGGGGACTCGGGGCTTTCAGATGGGGTGGACATACTGGCGTTTGTGCTTCCAGGAACCGGATGTATAGCAGAGTCCTGGCGTCCCTGCTCTTTATACCTTCGGTTACATCAGGTACACCTGCACCCGCCTCACCTTGGTTCTTTCTAGCACTTCCTTCTTCTGGGGGCGGGGCCTCACTTTCGCGCCCTCCCTGCACGGGGAAGACGCTCGAGCGGGAAATCTTCGCACCCAAGATGGCGGAACTTCAAATTTTTCGGCCGGACGCCGCCGGCGGGGACTGCAAGGCGCACTTCCACCGGTAGGTAGATTGGTTCGATCCTGTTTGTGACGCCAAGTTGTCGCGGGTGGCGGGGCTGCGCTCGCTACGCTCAGGTCCGGGGCTGCTGCTGCTCGGTGGCTCGAGCGGTGGGCCGGACCCGGGGACTCGAGCAGCGCTCCTCGCCCACGAGTGAAAAGGGGGTGGTTTGTTTGGGGAGATAGTTTGTGACGCCACCCACGGGTCGTGGTGATAATGGGCACCACCGCTGCTGGTGACGGGGATCCCGGGAGCGATGACAGGGAGCAGCTAGGATGTTGGTTCCCCCTCCGTGGGTAGGGGTTGGTGATCCCGGGGCCCGGTTGTGATACGGGGAGGCAGGGTAGCTGGGGTGCAGGGTTGCGGAGGCAGCGCGGCGCGGTGCCGGATGGCACTGTTGTACTCACTCAGGCACAGATTCACAGAGTCTCTGGTAAACCAAACGGCTGGATGGACGCGTCCCGCAGCCGGCTGCAGTGTCTTTGCTCTCCCCGGACAGGTTGATGGTGGCTGTCTTTCCCTGCACCTTTGTAGAATGTGTTGACTCCGATGGTTTCCCAACGGTAGTCCGCTCCCCGGCATGTATGTACCGAAGGAGCCCGTTTTGCCTGCAGGCGCTGGCCCTTGGATCTCTAGCCTATGGCGGTGGCTTTTTATCCTCACTGTGTGGACGGTTGCCTTCTGTCGGGTCTTGGGTGTTAGGGAACCCCTGGGGTTCCGGTCACTCTCGGATTTGACCGTTGTCGGCGGCTCCTAGCCTGGTCGGGGTGTGATGGCCCTGCCTTTGTGCTTGGTACAGATCTGTTCCCCGGTTCGGTACCGGCGGGCCACCACCCGTCCCCGGTCCTGTGGTTCCGCTGACTTGCACCACCTCCTGTAGACGGCCACCACCGTCTGCCGACCCTGCTGACAGTGCCTGGGCTCCGACCCAGACACTAGCAGTTTCTCTCCTCTCACTTCCAACTCCAAACTCAACTCCTCCACTCCACTACTCCACTTCCACTGAACTCCAAACACTCACTGCTTTTTCCCGCATCCAGGCCTGTGAACTCCTCGGTGGGTGAGGCCAACCGTCTGGCTCCGCCCCACCTGGTGTAGACATTAGACCCTGGAGGAGGCAACAAGGATTTTGTTTGACTGATGTAGACTATCCAGGGGAGGGGGTGTGTGTGATGTTGTATTTGTGACTACCTGGCTAGTCCAGGGCGTCACACAGACGGTGGTCTGGGCCTAGATGAGTCGGACCCCCGGTCTCAGCGAATTGTGGCAAGGTGCTTGGACCTGTCGAGGAAGACAGCCGGCAGCCTAGCACTGTCACTGGTCCAGGACCGAAGGCACAGCGGGGTACACGGACCCTAGGTCGGGGAGTAGCTTCAGGCAACCCGACAATTCACCTGAGAACGGAGCCTTTATAATCCGTTCCCACCCGCTCCAGAATCTGGGCATTAGCTCAACGAGGGCGATAGGACTTTCCAACCCAAAACGGTCCAGAAAATCCCAAGCGTGAGCCCTGAGAGCAAGCTCCCACACTTAGCCACAGTGGGGAGCGGGGCCCGGCAAGTTCCATACTACTGGGCACCAAGTTAAAGTTAAACTTAGTGCCAGGAGGCAGGTCCCGGATCACCAGGCAACACTATAGGGGACGGGACCCGGACGAACTCCCCTCAGTGGCAGCGGTACCCAGAAAATTGGTTTACCCGGTTGTCAGTTTCTGCTTATGAACTGAGTGAGTACGAGAGTGACCCCTGCATCCCACGGCACCCCCTCACCGAGTACCAGGGCATCCCCCTACCCGTGAAGGGCTACGACACCTTGCTGCCCCACTTCATCACCCCGGGTACTCCCAACGGCAGCGGCGGTAGTCCCAAATTACCGTACACCACGGATGGCGTCACGAACTACATATCAACTCCCCTGTACATACCCTCTTTCATTTGAGTGGCCGCAGACCCCGGGTCCGGAGACCCTCGAGCCACAGCGAACCCGGATCCGAGCAGTTCAACTGCTCCCTTGGGGGGCGGCACACAAATATGGATATTGTAAGAAGATTTTTCCTCCTGGTGCCGGTGACAACACTTCTACTTCTTCGCTCTAGTTTGTCAGTGTTGTCAGGGGTATGTGTTATACGGGGTTCAGCTTTGCACTTGCTGGGTGTCATGGTGGCATCGATCTCTGTTCCCACTGCACAGTCTGACAGGCAGCCTGAGGTTAGTTATTTAGCCTGACTCGGGCGTCGGCTGTTTTAGCTCCACTTCACTCCAGTCCAGCAGGAGTTAATTTCTGCTGGCTTGTGAACTGCTGCTAGGAGCTCAGGTTACTAATGACCACTCACAGCCGCCTTCTCTCTTTATAAGGTACTGGACCTGGTTGCTTGTTGCCGAATATTACTCAGCATTGCTTCAGCGATACTGGTCCTATTGTAGTGATCAAGAGCCTGGTGACTTGTTGTGTGCTTATGTAGCACCCACAGGGCAATGGGTTAAATGTACTTGTCTCCGGTGATGTCGGGTCTGAAATGTCACGGGTGGCCCTGCCCGGCTTCGTGGCCCCGAGGTGTACAATAAAAGGGAGGAGGACGGAGGATGGGATGATGGTGGGGAGATGAAGAGGATATTGGGAGTTGTCTCGTGACACCACCTGCGGTATTCGGCCAGGGATTAGCCGCCGCTGCGTTCGCAGTCCTCTGGGGTGGGTGGTGTCGCAGCTACAGTAGTTCAGCTTCCCGCAGGCGAAGCTAGGCCACAGGGAGGATAATGGAGGTAGTAGAGACTGTTGGCACCGGCAAATAAAGATGGACACAGCATTTGTGGTTCCAGGTCTTTACTCACTGTCCTTTGGTTGTCCATGGGTACTGGTCTCTGTCGTGATAGGCTCCATCTGATCTTGGATAAGTTAGAGGTAGCCACCAGTATTTGAAAGTGTCCTTTCACAAGGAATGCCCCTCCAGAAGTGAGGAAACCGGGCTGAGCTTCCTGCTCCAAGCCTCAGGCTCCGTGAAGGTAAAGAAGGTAGAAAGTGGTGTCGTGTTGCCAAAACTGAAGTCCCAACTTGACTGAAGATCATGTAAGGTTGCTCCTGCCTCTACCCCAAGTGGTGCCCGCCCCCCAAGTGGTTGTCCTAGTGACTGGGAAAGTCCCATGCATCGTGATGGCCACCCCGCACCCTACCCTAGTTCAGTCCCCAGTGAGAAGGTATCTAACCTGTATGTAAGGTGAAATGTGAAAACACACGTGGTTAACCCCCTCCTTACCCGAGATGAACACTGCACCTTAAGTGAGGTGCAGTACCCTGTGGCGACTGAAGCCTCAGGGGCGCCACACTTACGTGTGTGGTTTGGCAATATCCCTGTTGTTAGTTTATTTCCTTCCTGTATTTTATTTCTTCCTGGGTTCGTGTTGTCTCTTCCCTGTGGCTGATTGCAGTGTGTATGTGCGTGTTTTGGTTCTTCTCCTGTTTGTGTAATTTGTGGGGTTTACTTCTCCTCAAATTTCCGATGTAATCCAATGGACTCATGTCCCACAACGCCCATCGTTTCCTATGGAGCGTGGTTCTGAGAACGTTCACAGAACGAGGTTCGATCAATCCCTACTGGTCAGCAGCAACCCGGAATTTCTTACAAGCTTCTCTTCTGCTGATCGGGAGTGACCTATGGAACCCCATTTTCAGAACGCAGCTCCATAAGAATTGATGGATGTCAGATGACATTACTCCATTGGATTACGTCAGAACTTCCAGAATATCTTTATAATTAATAAATTGGCAAATGAGGGAGTGTGGGGGAGTCTTTACTCAAATAAACTACTATTCCCTGTGAGTATTTTTTTAACTCTATAGTTACCGGTTTAGTAATGGGGTGTATGATAGATGCCTATCCATTACTAACCCTTTGGCATCATTCCAACAATCAATTAACAACTCACATCAACCCCAAAAGTAATACCCCAATTGCCACCGCACCAGGGCAATCGAGAAGAGCTGGACGAGTGCTTGGATTGGAGCACCTAATGGGTGTGCCACTTCTGGGGCGGCTGCAGGCTTATATTTTTAGGCTGGGAAGGGCCCAATAACCATGGACTTTCCCACCCTAATAATACCAGCCCCCAGCTGTCAGCTTTACCTTAGCTGGTTATCAAAAATAGAGGGACCATATGCCGCTTTTTTAAATTATTTGTTTAAATAATTTAAAATAAGTATGAATTCTCCTCTATTTTTGATAACCAGCCAAGGTAAAGATGACAACTGAGAATTGCAGCCCCTAGCTGTCTGCTTTACTTGCACTGATTATCAAAAATAGGGGGAACCCCACGTCATTGTTTTTCTCTTTATTGTTCACAGCAGCATATAGTCATCTTCCGCATGCAATAAATCTTGTTTCAACAAGCCTTACTAGCATACGAACAGTCCCCAAACTCCGATCTTGGATACAGACTTTTTTTTAAAAGTCTGTGTCCGAGTCCGAGACTAGGACACCCGGTGTCCGATACAAACCCCAAACTTTACCATTATCTTGGACGGTACAAAGATATATTGATATATAAAGGTATATGTTTCTATTTTCCTTTCCTTTAATGAGCCCATAAAGGACAATCCTTCAAAGGGTTGCTCGTGTTTTTCCAGTTTTTTCCCTTTTCACTTTTATCCATGTATATTTACATCTCTAATGAATATCCAGTGTTTTGGGTTGTTAACACTTCTTTGTCCTTCACCGGCGTTGTTTGCTGAATGGCTCTGACATAAGCCATAATGCTGCTGCTATAAACACCATATAAAGGAGAGCACCCACTGAGCCATTTTTCTGGGCTTCTTTGTATATTTCAGCAGTTACTTTTATTCCCGGCTGTGGAGTGCGGACCCTTCAATACCTCGACAGACAATGCAAATACACATTTAGGAAACTTGTGCTAATTATTATGAGATGTAAATGATCCGTCTCCTCCTCTATGA
This sequence comes from Anomaloglossus baeobatrachus, assembly GCF_048569485.1. NCBI lineage: Eukaryota > Metazoa > Chordata > Amphibia > Anura > Aromobatidae > Anomaloglossus > Anomaloglossus baeobatrachus. The sequence goes on along the minus strand of NC_134363.1, from coordinate 49,763,660 downwards.
AGGAGGAAGACCATTCTTGGTGTAGAAAGCATCTGGGATTTGGGAAGTGAGACGGGAACAAGTGAATTAATGATGTTTTATTTGTAACTAGCTGTGGTACCCTGCCCGGGATAGTAACTGTCTGTCTGTATCTCCCTCCCTGACTGTCTCTCTCCCTGACTGCCAATCTAGTAACTGTCTCTGTCTCTCTGTCCGTGTCTCTGTCTGTCTCTTTCTGTCTCTCTGTCTTTCTATCTCTGTGTGTCTGTCTCTCTCTATCAGTCTCTCTCTCTGTCTCTCTCTGTCTGTCTCTCTCTATCAGTCTCTCTCTGTCTGTCTCTTTCTGTCTCTCTGTCTGCTTCTCTTCCTGTCTGTCTCTCTGTTTCTCTCTCTGCTTGACTGCCTTTCTCTATCTCTGTCTTTCTCTCTCTATGCACCTCTCTCTGTCTCTCTTCTGTCAGTCTTTCTATCTGTCTCTGTGTGTGTATGTCTCTCTCTGTCTGTTTGTCTCTCTGTCTCTGTTGGTCTCTGTCTCTCTCTTTGTCTCTCTCCCTGTCTGCCTCTCTCTCTATATCTGTCTATCTTTGTTTCTCTCTCTCTGTCTACCTCTCTCTATCTGTCTCTGTTTCTCTCTGTCTTTCTATCTCTCTTTCCCAGTCTCCTTCTTTTCCTGTCTGCCTCTCTCTATCTCTGTGTCTCTCTCTCTATCCATCTCTCTGTGTCTGTCTGTCTCTCTGTCTGTCTCTCCATCTGTCCCTCTCTCTGTCTCTCTCTGTATGCCTCTCTCTGTATGTCTCTCTCTGTATACCTCTCTCTCTGTCTGTCTTCGTGTTTCTCTCCCTGTCTCTCTGTTTGACTCTCTCCCCATCTCTCTCTGTCTGTCTGTCCCTCTCTTTATCCGTCTCTCCACCAATATCATAGTACCTCACACTTATACTAAGAATGTCCTTTGTTCCTATAGCAACCAATCACAGCTCTTATTAATGACCTGTAGCTCCGAGTTCCATTGACTTCAATGTAAGTGTTTTTTTCACTATTAACTGTAAAACGCGGGGTTACATTTTTCTTTCAAAGCATAATCTATGACATTCCCTGAGTTACATGAGGTGGTGCGGATTCCTTTAGTGGACCTACATACACACATGCATACACATACACACACATACATGCATACACACACATACATACACACACACGCACACACACATACAAACACACACACACACACACATACATACACACACACGCACACACACATACAAACACACACACACACACATACATACACACACACAGACACACACACACAGATACATACTCACATACATACACATACATACATACATACACACACATACATACACACACATGCACACACATACACACACACACACACACACACACACACACATATACATACACACATACATGCACACACATACATACACACACACACACATACACACACATGGACACACACATACATACATACACATGCACACACACACATACATCCACACATACATACACACACATATATATATATATATATATATATATATATATATATATATATATACACATACACACACAGATACATACACACATACATACACACACATACACTCAGCTTTATATATTACATACAGTATGTAATGAAGTATGTAAATTATTGCTTTTTTGAGTCAGGCTGGGTTCTGCCATATTTTCGGTCAGTCACAACACACAGATCCAATAATAACCAATGGACCTCTTCACGCCAACGATTTTTCACACTGACATGTGAAAATGGTCAGTTCATTGCTTTTCAAGATTGGGCCAAAATCCACGGACGTCTGCATGAGCCCTAACTCAAAATCGGAGATATATCATAAAATGATGCCAAATTGTCATTTTTTTGTTTATTTTTTTCAAATTCTACTCACCACATTACCTACATTCTTTTTACCATACAACGAAAAAATGGGAACGAAATGTCAAGTGTGATGAAATTGTGAAGCAAAACACATCTGCCATTGTTTTTTTTGTGTGATATATTTAATGTGCAATTACATAATTTTTAAACTCAATAGTTTTTCTTTTGTTTTAAAGTATTTTAGTGCCTTTTTTTCCTGCAGCCAAAACTAGTAAAGAAGCTGCATACAAAGCTGACTCACAAGTAGAAGTGTTGATAAAACACTTTTTTGGCCCGTCTTTGATCTAGCTATTTTCCCAGAGGGATAAGTGCTTAATTCTCCTTTAGTGCCCCCACAGGATAAATTTGTGGCGCCCTGGACAAGCCAGGGGCCACAGAGCACAACACCCACACACCCCACACTCCCGGTAGGCACACCGAAGTCAGACACAAACCCTTGTTGCCTTCCTCCAGGGGCTGATGTTCACACCAGGGGGTGGGCCAGGTGGTTGGTCCCGCCCACCGAGGAGTTCACAGTCCTGGAGGCGGGAAAAACAGACAGATTAGTTTTGGAGGTGAAAGTGGAAGGAGGAAAGTGGTAGTGGAGCAACTAACTGACAGCGTCCGGGTGTGTGGCCCGGGCGAGACAGCAAGGTTGGCAGACGGTGTTGACCGTCTGCAGGAGAGGCTGATTGGAGTCTACCGTAAGGACCGTGGACGGGCGGTGGCCCGGCGGTACCGGACCGGTACGCAAAGAGAAGCCAGCACCATCTGGCAGGGGCTTACGGACCCCGGCAAGGCTAGGAGTCGCCGTGAATTTGCCAAATTTGTTAGTGAAGGGAACCTCCTGGGTTTCCCAACAGCCAAGTCCCGACAGAAGGCAACAGTCCAACCAAAGTGAGGGAGACACCGCCACCGCCAAGGCAACCATTTCTCAGGGCCAGAGCCTGCGGGCAAAAGGGGCTCCTCCGGCTCATATCCAAGCTGGGGAGCGGGTTACCGGTGGGAACCCATTGGAACCATCTACCGTATCTAGGTGCAGGGAAAGGCAGTCACCATCAACCTGCCGGGAGAAAACAACACCTCAGTCGTCTGTGGGACCCGTCCATCCAGCAGTGTGTTTTACCGAGAACTGTGTCCTCATCATTGGCTGAGTGAGTACCACCGTGCCGTGCGGCACAGCGCTGCCCCTGTGACCCTGCACCTCACCAGGCCCTGTAACCCGCCTGCCATCCATCCCTACCCCATCACCGGGCCCCGGGACAACCAACCCCCTACCCACGGAGGGGAGAAATAACGACCAAGCTGCTCCCTGTCACCGCTCCCGGGATCCCCGTCTAGAGCAGCGGTGGTGTCACCAATCTCACCACAACCGTGGGTGGCGTCACGGACAATAATCAAAACCCCCACAATCAAAAATCCCCTTTTCACTCACGGGCGAGGAGCGCCGCTCGAGTCCCCGGGATCCGGCCCACCACTCGAGCCACCACAGAGCAGCGGCAGCAGCAGCCGGACCCGAGCAGTGGGAGAGCGCAGCGTCCCCTCCTCCGCCCGCGACAAATTGTCATGGCAGTAATGGGTAACTGACGCAGGGGCACCTAGACTGGCCCTCATATTGGGGACCATGCGCTGTCCCTCATCCCACAGGTAGGCTTGATAGTAGTGAGGTCTGGACCACCAGCGTGACCCTATCTCCTGTCCAAACACTTATCTAACAACCCCTCTCCCCCACTTCTGGAGAGGGACAGGACCAAAGCAACAATCCCCACAAATTACGCAGAGGAGAACCAAAACACATACACAATGCAATAAGAACCAGGGGAGAGACAATACATGCACAGGTAGAAAGAAAATAGAGGGAGGAAATAAACCAACAACAGAGATATTACCAAACCACACAAGATCATACACAAGATCACCTGTATCTGGATCACAAGCTAAGACTGGAATCGATGGAGCAATGCTGGAGCTATAATGGGCAATGAGGAACTGGATCCGGCACCTTATAAAGGGTGGAAGCGGCTGTCAGTGGTCATTACCAACCTGAGCTCCTAACAAACGTTTACAAGCCAGCAGGAATTAACTCCTGCTAGACTGATGAGCAGTTAACTGGAAACAGCCGACGCCTGGCTCTGGCTGAACAACTAAGAGACCTCAGTTTGCCTGTCAGACTCTGCAGTGTGAACAGAGTCCGATGCTGCCATAACATCTAGTGAGTGCAGAGCAGAACACCGCATGACATAAATAAAGCATTACATGGTGCTCAATTACTGAGGTTGTCTACTACTTTTATATTGATGGTGTATCCTTAGGAAAGGTCATCAATGTCTTATTGGCTGGGGTCTGTCACTCCGCACCCCTGCCGATCAGCTGTTCTTGGTGCCGGCAGCGGTGGAAGGAAATGCTCAGTTCCAGAGCTGCTCCATC